>NC_056749.1:497452739-497605239 GCF_019279795.1 Protopterus annectens | reverse complement strand
GCATTTCTAGCTGTCATCAAAGACTGAAACAATACTAATTTCATGAATTTTATCATACTTTGACTTAGGAATGGGGTCCATTCCCGTAATTGTATTAGAAACACAAAAGACTTGGAGAAATTAAAAAAAAGTGAGAGACCTGTAGCTTTAACATAAGCAAAGCAGAAAATAATGTGACAGCAATGTCTCTGCAATGTACACAGATACACATGCAGCCGTGCATAACAACACAAAGTGCTGTACAATGAAGTACACATCCCATCGGAGTCATCCTATCTGGCTGATTAGCAAACAATGGTAATCATGAGACTTGTACTGCCAACTCATTGTCAATAATGAATGCCTTTCAAAAACTGCATGTGCCCCTCTGCCACTTTTAATCTACAATGTAACATCATGAATCATGATCTAATCTACAATGTAACATCATGAATCATGATCTAATCTACAATGTAACATCATGAATCATGATCTAATCTACAATGTAACATCATGAATCATGATCTAATCTACAATGTAACATCATGAATCGTGATCTAATCTACAATGTAACATCATGAATCGTGATCTAATCTACGATGTAACATCATGAATTGTGATCTAATCTACGATGTAACATCATGAATCGTGATCTAATCTACAATGTAACATCATGAATCGTGATCTAATCTACAATGTAACATCATGAATCGTGATCTAATCTACAATGTAACATCATGAATCGTGATCTAATCTACAATGTAACATCATGAATCGTGATCTAATCTACAATGTAACATCATGAATCGTGATCTAATCTACAATGTAACATCATGAATCGTGATCTAATCTACAATGTAACATCATGAATTGTGATCTAATCTACGATGTAACATCATGAATCGTGATCTAATCTACAATGTAACATCATGAATCATGATCTAATCTACAATGTAACATCATGAATCATGATGCACATCTACTGAGGCTGTTGAGCATTTTAGTTGCATTTAAAAACATGTTGGTGAAACTGACTGAGCATCATTTTCAGTCTCAACCACCAAGCTAAGCAGAAAGATTGTGCTTTCTGATACTGGAAACCCATTTTGCCTTCTCGATAGTTAGACAATGGCATTCTCTACTGCTGGATAGTTGTATAAAGCATAATAATGTGTGTTTTCTTGTTTTGGTTCGTTGCATTATAGGAAGAGATGGGTGCAGCAGTAAATGACAAAACAAAATAAAAAAGAACACATATACATTCAACTGTTTTAATATAAGCAACAAAATAAAGTGCAGCAAAGCTTTTGGGTTTCCCCTTCCTCAGTGCTAGATTGACAAAAATAATCAGCTCATTTAAATAATGGTAATAAAATCATGTGACACAACCAACCAACAAGACAATGAAGTTAATTGGTACCATCTAAAAATATGTAAATATATGTACTTACAAGTAGAAAATTATTTTTATATACTATAAAAGGTTATTTAACTACATTAAAAATCATAAAAATTAAATGCAAAGCATGTTGTTTTTCAACTAAGACAGGTTTTATACTCTATTTTTAATGCCAGGTCAGATATCTGCCTGTAGTCTCACTATCCAGGAATATTCTACCTTATTCAACAAGTTATTGATGTCACCCATATAGCTGAAAACAATAATGAACATAGATTTAAGTTCAGGGTCATTAAAGTAATTTATAAGAATATGGTGGGGGGTGACATCAATAACTTGTTGGAGAATGTTGAATATTCTTGGATAGTGAGACTACAGGCAGATATCTACCCTGGCATTAACAATAAAGTGAGTATAAAACCTGTCTTAGTTAAAAAACAACATGTTTGCATTGAATTTTTTATGATTTTTTTAATGTATTTAAATAAGCTTTTATAGTATATACAAATAATTTTCTGCTTGCATGTACATATATTTACATATTTTTAGATGGTACCAATTAACTTCATTGTCTTGTTGGTTGGTTGTGTCACATGATTTTATTACCATTATTTAAATGAGCTGATTATTTTTGTCAATCTAGCACTGAGGAAGGGGAAACCCGAAAGCTTTGCTGCACTTTATTTTATTGCTTATATTAAAACAGTTGAATGTATCTGTGTTCTTTTTTATTTTGCTTTTTTGTGTCTTTCGGCTTTTCCCGGTTAGGGGTCGCCACAGCGGAACTCCAGTCCACTAATGATTGGCAGTAGATTTTCACGTGCTGGCTTGCCGGGCCTAACGCACAACCTTCAACGAAGCAACACCCATTCACGCATGTCGACACACAGAAGACGCTCTAACTGAGAATCAAACGGGCAACGTCTAACTGTGAGGCGACAACGCTACCGCAGCACCACCACCGCGGGGGATTTATTGAGCACAGCTTACTCTAGTGGCATTTGTTTCATTTTTTTTACAGTAGTAAATGAGGCATATTCCATAGCTTTCACTGTGACGGTATATGATAATTTACAGAAATATTTCAGATGATTTAGAACTTTATCTATTATGTTTTTTAAGTTGTGAATCTTAAATTTAGACTTAACCACAGGATTACATATATGTTTGGGACTGAATCAGTCTTTTATAATAAGGGTTATTGCTATTCACTAATAATTAATGCTAACGATTGCCTTTGCAAAGCAGTGAAGTCTTCAACAAATATATGTAACATTTTTGCATATGCCTTAGGGGAAAGAAGGCTTTTGTACAGACCTCATCCTTTCTTATCTTAGAGCAGAGTTTATGCAATGGCTGCACAATTTCCCCTGACATATACGAGAACAGGTGACAGTTATGTCATCGAGCATGCTCCTGCTGAGTCATTTATACTGCCTTTGTTGGAACAGGTGACAGTGATGTCATTGAGTATGCTCCTGCTGAGTCATTTGTACTGCTCTTGTTGGAACAGGTGACAGTGATGTCATTGAGCATGCTCTTGCTGAGTCATTTGTACTGCCCTTTTTGGAACAGGCCCATCTTTCATCAGCTGCTGGGTTTTGTCAGTTCCCAGATTACATGTACCAGTATGTTTATCAGCCATGACATCTCTTTTTAGGGATGAGGGAACATCATGTTCATCTGTGAAAACACAGTGCATGCAAACAAAGCAGCATCGTACATCTAGCAATTAATTAACTGCTAATCCTTGCTTGGATGTTGAAAGCTGTGTTACATACATTAGTGATGGCACAGACTGCTCTGACATTCTTATATTATACTAAGTTTAGTAATACGAGTATTGTTACCATAAAAATACCCTGGTATAAGGAACCTGCCTGTATTTAAGTACAGGGATGGTTACCAGTAATCTTACACTCAATGTCATTTGCAAAGTATTACCCAAAATACTAGTCCAAATATCAGTCTGACATAATAGCTTTGCATGATAAACTCTGCTGTAACAAGTTATATCAGATAGAATAACAGAGCCAATGTGTTATCGAAAACAAATAAAAAAATAGACATAAAAGGAACAATGTGAAACACATTCTTTCTAATGCCTGCAAGTATGGAAAAAGATAGTAAAACAAAACTCATACATCTGTAATGACATTTTACCTACTGCAACCCACACAGTATAAAACTGATAACAAAACATGTATCATCTATAATGCAATATGCACCTATGACTAGCCTTCAGATATGTTTACCATTGTCCACATTCCTGTCAATCATAGTCAGCAGCTGGGGACCCTGGAAAATAAGCTTTGGAAATAGATGCTTTAGGAAGGAACCCACCATGGGCAACTAAGTGTATAGGGGTGTCTAAAGATTATAGAAAGAATACCAGTTGATCCACAAAGCACATGTTGTTACTGGCAGAAAATTGCAGCACATGCAATTTCTTCTGCACCCCCCTCTCCCCAGTAGTTAAGGCCTCCCTTGCAGATATCTCGCTAGAAAATGCTAAAAAAAGATGTGTTTCTCTGTAGTCACAGAGTAGATGAGAACCGCTTATGCTTATAGAGTTGTGGAAGCCTTCCAAGTAGTAACAAGTAGCTAATAGTCATGGCAATTGGATGTAATGAAAGAAATCCAGTCTGGACACGCAGTGGACTACTTGACCTATTGTCCTGCAGCCAGCCTTTCCTCCTCATCCTTTTGCTGTCTGAATTAGAATGAGTACATTATGGCAATTTAAACATTTGTGACAGTGTAATGTGTACAGTCTTCTGAAAACACTGACGGTGATGAATGCCATTCATTAGTGTGCATTACTTGAATGGTAGCAATCTGCTGAAAGTTTTAAACAAATCACATGCTAATTTTGAACTGAAGTGGCATTCTAACATTGTCCGCTTCTGTCAAGGGCCTGCACCACTGACATCCAATACTTTGTCTTGTCTGAAAATTATTGTGCACATTTTAATGGTTTATAATCTTTGTGTTCCAATGATTTATTTTATAGACTGCAGTAAATTATTTTTTGCCACACAATGCAAATGTTTCTTTCCTGTGTTATGTTAGCATGTTTAAGAAATGTGGCCTCTTTGTCTAGTGAATAAAGATATATTTATTCAGATATAAGGTAAACAAAACTAATCCAGTTCTAGTTTTAGTTATGTGATCAAGATAAAAAGTTTACAGATTTGTGAAGGCAAGATCAAAGGATGGAACATCAAGAGATTACATTTAAGTACAGCATCATCATAAAACATTAATCTCTACCAAAGTAAAAATAACAAAATTAGAAAGGGATCACAATATATTTTACAAAATGTTATTGGAGTTAAGTGCAAAATATAAGGTTAAGAGGACAGTAAAATACAATTAATGTAAGACACTCTACAAACCCAGAACCCCTCTCATTTTGATAATGACATGTATTTTCTTTGCCCCATGATGAAAAAGCTGAGTGGCTAGGTTTATTAATTAAATCACAGCACTACATATCACAAGTGATAACAGAAGCTTAAAAGCTTTGTTATCCTCTCATAACTCATTAAATTATACCAGATTTATGAGCCTGTCTGATGAAACTGATTTTACACATTTTTAGCCATAATCATTGTTTGTATACTGGAAAAAAATGTAGCCAGTGCCATGACATACAGGGATAAAGCTCTGACTATGGCCCAACTGACCTGAGTTCATCTAATGACTCGGCATCTGCAGCACTTGCAAGATGAGGATGGATGTGCCCATCCTAGTATGGAAGATGTGCTCTCAAGTGCATCTCACAGCTAATCCGTAGTGGGACACACAGGGGGCACTGGCCTCGCGGAAGCAAGGATACTGGCAGAGCTGCCAAGGAGGCAGCATGATACACCAACATATCTCATTGACGGGTGGCCATGGACATCATCAGTATACATAAGGGGTTGAGGAGCTGGGCAGGAAGAACTCTACTCACCAGCAATATGCTGCTGTTCTAGATGCCGCACTTACCCACAGCATGAATCACAGCTGGCCAAGCTGAAGGGACATGGAGAGGCTCTGAGTTCAAGATGGTGGTAGGCTACATGGAAAAAATGCTACATGAACTGAACATCTATTACACAAAATTAAAGGGTCTTACACAGTAATATGATTTGTTAGACATTGACTTAGAAAGTAAGAACTATTACCTGTTAGAGATTAATGGTTAGTTGCCTGTCTGGAACCAGGATTCACAATAGCACTCACAAGCTCAGGTTACTGCACCCCAGGTATCAATATAATTCTGTTACAGTCCATGTGTGTTTAAAATACATGAGACATATCTCGCAGGACAATATGAAGACAGACATAATGGATTTATCAGAAAAGGTCTCACAAATGGCTGGAAGCCTTGCATTACCCAACATTCTATCTTCAACAAGGATGCTGCCACAATATGAACATAAAATGATTGATTTTAATAATTGGCTTTGTTTCTGGTGTCATTCAAAGGGATCCAATAACTGTCAGCATGGGAAAATGTAGTCTAAGGACCACATTGCTTTGCCAAGGATGGGTTGCACCTGTTCCCTAGGCTTTTGGATACTGGCTAAACTTTATCTAGAGCCATTTGTAGGCAAAGACATAAGGACAAAACTGCCAAAATACTGAGAGTGTCTACAAACAATCATAAGGTGTCAGTGCTCAATGCTCAGAACCTAAACAAAAATCTCTACACCCTTTAAGCCTCCTCACTCTGGAGGATGTAGACATCTGTGCCATGACTGAGACTTGGTTTAAAACCATAGAAAGTACGCTAGAAGTGTAAGCCTACAATGCCTTCTTCACTTTTACACCAAAACAGCACAGACTGGGGCCAAAGGTGGAGGTGTTTTCATCTATGTTGGCAACAAACATACCTCTATGTTAGTAAAGCAGGATATTGCCATGAAGCTCATCCATGTGTAGGTTACCATAAATAAGGTCTCTCACAATATCATGGCTATAGGTCACCACATATACCCCTAGAGTATCACTACTCTTGCCTAAACCTACTAAACATGCTTACTACTCATAAGCGACTTTAACTACATCCCCCTATAGAATGAGAAATGTATACTGCCTCAGACTCACAGGCACAACTAGAGGATATAGTGCACTCTCCATCCAGAGGATCAGCCATAGTGGATCTTGTACTTACCAAAATGGGAGAAGGTAGCACCCACCCCTGTGTCACTTCCTCACTAGTGAGGTTGGATCACAAAGGTGTCTCAGTTTGACGTAAAAATCAACCAAGAAAATCCAGCAAAAACTGTAACAGGCACAATTCAAAGGTAAACCACATCCTATTAAGTGGCAGTTTGTCAAAATTGAAAGCTCCTCCCAACCCAGAGACCACAGCTATCTATGCAAAATTATTCATAGACTCACTATGCAAACATGTGAATGGCTGCAGAGGCTGCCATACCTACCAGAAATAAACCTAAAATAAACCCCATTGTTGCAATCCTCAGCTAAACAGGGTATATAATAAAAAAGAACAACATTCATGGTCACATTCAGCAAAAGCAATTCCCTTAACGACAAGTGTTGTCTTATATACCCCCAGCTACATGAGGTGAAATCACCTTCCAACATACTTCCTCCAGCTATCAGCAAGGACCAGGTGCTAGCAGCACTCACTAAAACCAGGAACACCAACTCTATGGGTCATGCCAACATCCCCGGTTGTCTCCTGAGCAGTCTAAAACATTAACCTTTCAAGGCCACTTGAGGCACTCTTCAACTACAGCCTTTAAACAGGCTATGTTGCAAATGAATGGAGGACAACAGTAGTCATTCTGCACCACAATGGTGAACCATGAATTGACTCACAGAACTACAGATCCATCAGTCTAACAAACCTAATATGCAACGGCATGAAATGAATTATCATGGAAATGATAAACAAGGACATTAGCAACCTGCAAACACTTGACCCACCCCAATTTGGTTTTGTTAAGGGAAGATCATCCCTACTTAACCAAGTAGACTTCAGGAAGTTCACTAAGGCAATGGACAAGGGTAAAACCGTGCCTACTGCAGATCTTGGCCAGGTTAAGGCATTTGATACAATACCCTGCTCAGCCATTGCTGACACGCTGTCTGATCTAGGTGTAAAAAAAACCTTCTATAACTCATAGGATTGCCAACTGGTTCACAGACAGGACCCAAGAAGTCAGGATCAGTGAGAGCACCTCCACGACGGGACTGGTCACCAGGGCTCTGTGCTGGGCATGCTCCTGTTTGGCATCTGCTTCTGACAGATACATGTCCCAAAGTTTAATTTCTTGACTTATGTACTGTTTCAGGAGGAGTGTGAACATGAGTTTAGCTGTTAGAGACTTGCTTGGCAGGTAACCAAAGAGCTGAAGCCGGTGATGAAAATGCCTTCTCTCAACTTTTAGATTGTATACTGAGGCTATCAGGTAATAACATATTTGTAAAAAAATCCAATTTTACCTTAATTTATTTTGTTTAGTATTTTACTTATATAGAGGTGTCTGATACACTGCAAACAATAGACTAAGATAAATAATACAGCTTACTAGCAGCATTAATAAGCAGTCCAAGCCATAGATTAGCTATTTCCTTTGTTGGACTCCACTGAAGTCACTGCAGGAGAATAAAAAGAAAATGTTTCATGGGATTAAGGCAGAGTCTGCTGCACTAGAGATGGTCCCAACATCAAAAACGCATTAATCCAACAGGGGTATGAACATTCATTTCCTATTGCCTCTGTGGATTCCTGCACAATAAGCTATTTTAAAACATTTCATAATAGGCTTATTTTGGATACTCTGTGCCTATACAAATTTGGAGGAAGGCAAATGGCTGAATCAGAATCACACACATTTCCGGGTAGGTCTCTTTTTCAATTAATTTATCCTCACGATCATCATGCAATGACTTGCTACTGATCAAATGTTTCCTCTCTTTTTTTTTTTATTATAACAAAAGATGGCACAATTGGTTCTAATCATGTCATCTGAAGGTTGTTTTGTTGACATGGCTGACCAACAAGACGTTATGCATCTTTAACGTCCTTCCGTGAGTGGGTTACCACTGTAAAGAACAGATGATAAGAGTAAAGAACTAAAAGTAGGTTTTAGACAAGGTACCTTATGATGACAGCAAACAAAGGCATATCACACACAAATCTATCTATTGCATTCCAGCAAAATCCTGGAGGTTCATTGAGATAGAATTTCTGTCTCTTATTCAAATCAGGTGGTGATAAAATTACTAGATCAAAAAGCAAGTTTTAACAAATATTAAGACAATAAGTAATTTATTTACTCAAATATATATTGTCTGTTTCTCTACCAAGTACTATTATGGGCCATCTGTTAAGGTAAGTGTGACATCATTGAAATCAGTATCACATTACAGTTAAAGAGCTGCTGGAGATTGGCTATAGTGTGACAGCATTCAAATCAGTATCACTTTACAGTTAAAGAACTGCTGGAAATTGGCTATAGTGTGACATCATTCAAATCAGTATCACTTTACAATTAAAGAGCTGCTGGAGATTGGCTATAGTGTGACATCATTCAAATCAGTATCACTTTACAGTTAAAGAGCTGCTGGAGATTGGCTATAGTGTGACATCATTCAAATCAGTATCACTTTACAGTTAAAGAGCTGCTGGAGATTAGCTATAGTGTGACATCATTCAAATCAGTATCACTTTACAGTTAAAGAGCTGTTGGAGATTGGCCATCATATTTTTATGTGGACCTCAATATAATGTTGGTATTTTATTTTTTCCGAAAGAGTGCATCTGTATTAGCACTTGTCTTTTACTTAAGCCTTGTTTGTAGACTTAAGGAAACAGCTTATATATAAATACTTTAGAATCTGTCATGTGGCTGGTCTGAGGATACTGGTCATTTTTTCAGAAGCAAAACTTTTCCAAATCATAAAAAAACATGCACCATGTTTTTCCTTCCTGAATTCATATGAGAAAAGAAAATTACCTGAGCGTTTCCAAAATCCAAGAGTTTCCATTTTCATTAGCGTTATCCGACTTCAGAGATAATTATGTAATTTAGCAGAGGTGTGAGGGTCTTACCCTTTCCCACATAAAACACTATTCTTGTAACAGTGCAATACGCTAGTCCTTTTACTGATATAAATCTGTTTTAATGTAAAATGTTCCACATAATGTCCCAGACCCATTTGACATGTTGAATTAATAACTTAGTTTCTGTCTATTCCTTCCCTTTGGCCTGCATCTTGTCTAAAAAAAAAAAGTCTTCAGACCAAGCAAATAAAAAATAATAATAAAGAAATGTAAAATCTTATACTTTTTTTTAGTAGTCAGCACATGTAAAAAGCCAAGAATAGTACTCCATGCTAATAGAATATAATTTTAAATTAACATGAACATTAATATCTAAAGTCTCCTATCCGGCGCAACGTGGTGATTTTTTTTAAATAATATTTTCTCAAGCATGAGACAGTAATGATCATCCTAGAATTTTTAGTCTGCTTCAGGTTCTGTCTAAATTACCTAATCCTCAGTATTTGTTCTTTTTTCCCCAAGCATGTACCTACGTTTACCTAAAATTAGTACATAATGCATTTGTCTCTATCTATACTTAAACACATGCAGACAGCTGACAGCTGCCATGTGTATTTTTCCATTACTAAAAGATCAAATAAATAAAATAAATGCCTAGTTTCAGTTCATGCTTTAATTGCATTGCAGTCTGTCTATGGTTATATCAATGTCCATCAGTCCGGGAGGTTACTTGTAATCGCAGATGGTCATATAAGCACTTCCGACTGTTTTTCACCATACTGAGCAGTGTTACAAAAGTGGTTTTATGAAAAGTGTAAGTCAGTGGCAAAGGGGGATAAAGTCCTGACTATGGCCAGACAACCCAAGCTTGATGGTTTGACTGTCAGAGCAGCCAGATTTTAAGGGAGAATGAGAGTGAGTAGTCAACGCCAACTTGCACATCTGGGGGGGGGGGGGTCCAAACTGCTTCGGTAATGGTATCAATTGGAAAGAAAGGTGTATGGTATGCAGTAAGGGTCCAGACATGTGCTTGGCTCAGCCAGGTCTTGTTGTCATGGTAGCCTTCAGAGAATATGTGCAGGAATATGCAGGTTCACAAGTAAAGTCAGTGCAGGGTCGATGCATCAGTGAGCAAGCATATCAGTTGTTGGGGGTGAGGATAGGGTCTTGAATTATTAAAAAAAATGACATCTGTCTGAATGACAGTCTCATCTGACCAGCTGCCACCTTATAGGGAACAAGCAATCTAACTGATGTGTGTGGGCTAGTGATTGTTAGTCAGTAGAAGATAAAACGTACAAAAAAATGTTGTTTAACAGATTTACTATGTATGTATGCTCAGTACTTCTAAGTTTTTTTTACATAATGCCTTCTGTCAAATGAAACATTTTTTGTTATACAAGGTGAAACCAATATTTTGCTTTTACCCACCTTAAGATAGATGCAAAGCTGCAGTGCTCAAGTACGTTTAATGCGATAATTTAACTACCTTGACATTTGAAATTTAAAAATACCTTTTGGCATTCGTGACAGGACATGGCAGAGATAGGAAGAACTTGTCCCTGCTGTCCTAGTAGCTTGTGTTCTGATGTTTTCTTTCACTGATTGCTTCTTAAGCAATCATTTACTTTTTTTAAAGAAAATATCCCCACTATGTAGGGCATTTTGAGAACTAGTGAAATACAGTCCTTTGCTGGCTTGAATAGAAGTAATTGGCAGCTCTAATCCTTTTTTACTAACTGAATGATCTGTCTGCTTTGCTATCATGAAATATGCTACTACCTTTATGTGCAGTAGAGACTAACATGAGCGCTAGATTCAATTTACAAAGCACTGTGACAGTCCACCGATAAAGATTTTTCTGCTTTTGTGAACTTGCCAAAAAATGGTTCCCTTGACAGACAGTTCCAACTAAAGAAAAAAAAATGCTGCAAGATTCGAAGCAATCCATTGCCCCCTGCCAAGTGAATAAACCTATCCTCAGAAGCAGTATAAGGTGAATCTTCTGGAATTATTGTCCCATAACAAAGGTTTCTGTCAGAGAAAATGTGCACATTAGCTTTATGAAACCTGTGCTTTGGCCAACAAGAGAAGTCTGTGACATGATCCATTGTTCTTGTAGCACAAAGCTTGCTGTTTATCACTCTAAACGCAATGGTGCAGATATTTATAGCAGGTCACACTTCCTACTATCAAGCTTCATCTATATTTTCACCTTGAATGTGTTTCCACTGAGCCATAGCAAGCCTTATTGTTGCGTGCTATGAATGCTGATTTTATAGCACCGGTATGCATAATTATTTGTTAAACAAATGAAATATTAAAATTTATGAAGTTTAAAGTAGAACTCATCATGCCAATTGGAAAAAAGGCAATAAACCACTTACACAGAAAGTCTTTATCACACTACCCATACATATAATCTAATCTTAGTTCTGGAAGTTGTTTTCCTGATGGCACAGTTTGTTGTTTTGTACCGTACAATTCCACAGCTCGGGATACAATAGTTTTCCATCTCCTGACATTATTCTCCTGTATGTTGCCAAATACCTATAATATCCTGCTGGAAGGAAAGACATGCCTGTTTGCTCTTCCTCACCCTCCACCTATTAGTAGTACCTGCTGCATTTTTAAATGGAGAATGTATTTTCTTTTGGAGTTTTTGTGCTGCTAATGCTAAACTAGTACTTCACCATTTCATATGTAGTTCTACAGTAAAAAAGCTGTGTTTATATGAGCAATGGTGTTATAATAAAACTTGATACTTGAAACAATTCACACTCACTAACCTATAGATACACACACACACACACACACACACACACACACACACACACACACATGCAAAGTAACATGCTTTTTGATTGTTCCTCAGAGTAAGTTGCTAATAACACCTTCACAAACATTAAGTTTCAAAGTGTAAACACTGGAATTTTAGTGTGTCAAAACAACACTCTTATTTGACAAGGGTTTGGTCTAAACAATGTTTTTAAATATTGTACTTTAACACACATTCAACAGTATGAATTGTGAAACTAAAGGGTTAATTTTTAAGTCAGGTTTGTGCTAGTTGTTTCCCTGTGCCCAAGTAGATGCATCTGTGTATTATTTAAATGTTTGGCTTGTCCTACAGTTTTGTCTGAAGAATGTTACAGTGTTTTAAACAAAAGTGTTTACATCTTTTATATTTTTCTACATTAAAAATCTTTGTTTTACATCATCGTGCTTTGGATTTTGTGCTTGTTGGAACCTGCCAGACTTTTCACATTTTGTGGTTTGTTTTTTGCCTTTTGGTTCTACAATTATTCAATTAATACAATAAAAGATGAATCATTTTATACTTTAAACTTTCAAACCTTTAAATCACATAACATAATTAAATAAAAACATATATTTTTTTTAATATTGAATCATGTAATTAAATGTTCACAATGTTAAATTACTATCAATATTTATACCTCTAGGAGACACTGTTCTAAAATTCAAAATCATTCTATATTTCAGCCTATTAAGTTCATGTTAAATGGTTGCCTACAGTACTATTGATGTTACATTTTCTCACAGCCCCTAAGTGTTCCATAATTCTGACCTTAACCTTTCTTTTTGTTTGTCCAACATACCACTTAGTTTGTGGATAACCACAACCAATAATACACAAAACACCTTGGGAATTACAATTAAATGCCTCCCTAGCCCTGTACAACCTACCATTAATCTTGCACCCACTAAGATTTTTAAACCTACAACATACCAGACATTGACCACATGCCCGTGTGCCCACTCTCTGTGCCATGCCACCACAAACACCATCTCCACTCAATCTCCCATAAGAGAATGTCAAGTTTTGAAAAAAACATCTATAGTCCTGTAGACAAATATTTTATGTCTGCATATGGGGGTTCTGAGCAAAGTTTATTTTTTAGTGTATTGGCACGACCTAATCACTGATGGTTATGAGTCAGTATCAAAAAATGAAATACATGTTCATTATCAGAAAACTGACTTGTGGCTTGAAGGAAGTATTTTAAAGCTAGATTATGACTTTATGTTCAATGATAAACCAGTGGTGGCAAGCACGTTTGGCATCCCACAGATTCATAAGGACATTAGTAGCCCCCGCTCTCATCCTATTGTGGATGTCAAACAGTCAAAAACTTATATTTCAAAATTCTTAGATGAGAAATTTAAGTCAGATGTATTTAATATTCAACAAGTTTGTAAAGACTCCTGGCAATTTTTGAAAATATTAAATGAAACAAAATTCTCTTGTGATGCTATATTTGTGACTACTTATGTACACAATCTTTTTTCTTTAATACCCCATGACATTAGGGTTAAATTGTTTAGAACAGCAGTCGCAAAAACATGCAGGCTATATGGCAAATGAAGCTTATACTTGTTGTACCCTTAAGGAATTAGTATTAAAACACAGCTATTTGTATTTTGAAGGACAATTTTTTAGACAGGTGGCTGGAGTTGCTATGTGGGCAGCATGTGCCCCCACCTCTCTCAACTATATTATGTCATTATGGGAAGAACACTATATAGTTAATGGACCCTATGTGGGAAAATGGGTGTCCTAAACAAGTTTTTTAGATGACATTTTTATGTTGTGGAAAGGGCCTTCTAATATATTAAATGAATGTTTAGAATACATAAATAATACAGTTGAGTTTTTGAAATTTTCTTGTACATGGGATATGGAATCCATTGCTTACTTAGATGTAAGAGCATCTAAGGATAGGGTGAACAGTAAATATGTCTCCAATGTATACCGAAAGCCTACATTTTCAAATCCACACCTTCACTTTTCAAGTGGGCACCCACAACACCAGAAAAAGGCCATAGTTAAAAGCCAGTTTGTGCAAGTAGCCCATATGGTTTCAAAACGCACTGATTTTTTGACGGAATGTGGGAAACTAACGGAATTTTTTACTGCAAGAGGTTAATCTTGTGAGTTAGTTAACAGCATTAAACTTGAGGTAGTGCACAATAGAGAAAATGGCACTTACTTTCTCATTTTAAATAGCAATCAAAGTATGCTATCTCCAGTTGACAGTGTAGGTCAATTGGATAAAATAGTATCTATTGCAACCTATTTTTGATTCACAAGAAATAGTGAACATTATGCACAATAATTGGATTTTTTTTCTAATGACATTGACATAATACAAAAACTTGGAATAATGCCTATGATAGTGTTTAGAAAGGACATATCTTTTAAACAATTATTAAAAAGGCGTAACACACATAGTTTGACAAGCTCATGCAAGAAAACTGGCACATATAAGTGTGGGAGTTGTAGCCAGTGTAAACACATACTTGGCAAGAAGCATGCAGTCATAGCCAACAGAAAATATAGATGCAACTAATATTTTAATTGCAATTCCAGCAATGTAGTATATGCAGCCCTATGTGACACATGTTCAAGTTTTTACACAGGGAAGACTTCAAGGACATTAAGAGATCAAGTATACAGAGATTTTTCAGATATAAAGAATAAAAACTTACCAATGCATTGTATAGGCATATTAGTATTAATCAGGGACATGATTTTAAGTTTTATGTTTTAGATTATGTTAAGTTTGATGAACAAGGTAAAACTACTGCAGTACATTTAAATTATAAGGAAGTTTTATCACAGATTAAGTTGAACACAACTGTTCAACCAGGATTAAATGTGTTGCTCATTAGCTCCCATTTTAAAAATATTACGACATTTAGACGTGTGGGGGGGGGGGTTGAATTTTAAATCTCTGTGACTGTTTAGTCTTTGCTGGTCATGTGATTTTTTTTTAAATTGTATAACTATCAAGATAAGACTGACTTAATTGTTTTGATGAAGTTCAGTATACACTTGAATGAAAGCGCTTAATGTATTGTTTGTGGTGAATAAAAGTATTTTCTTTGGAATTGTGCTGCAACTTCATCCATTGCTTCTTGGCTTGCTGTGATTATGATACTAAACTGCTCAAGAAATATGTTTCTTTAAACATTACCCAGAGAGGTCTGCAAATACATCGATTGCCGGATGGGGATTTCACTGAAGAAGGGGGTGATCTTTTACAAGAATGGAGGACAGCCTCTTTAAATTGCACCTTGGCTTGGCTGCGAATTTTGATTAAGCACAACCACTGGGTGTTAGAAAGACTGCACCTGGAAATAATAGAGGCACAAGATGTTTTAATTCGTGAAACATCTGAGGGAAGATTCCAGGAAACTATGAGTAAGGTGAAAATTAAGTTGCAGCAAGCAGAAGCTAACAATTTGGTCTGCTAAAAGAAAAAATTAAATTGGGACATTGGAGATTTCCAACAGAACATGGTTTATTCCAGGCAACAGAAGGAACGTCCAGGAAGATCGAGAGGCAGGGGAGGAGCAGTGAAAGCACAGGACTCTTCATTTTTGTTGGCTGAGACAACTGCTAGCAGTAAAAAAGTGTATCTTTTGAAAATGTCTCTTGGGGAGTGAATGATAAAGCTTCAAAAAATGTTTTAACAAATGCCTCAACAGCCGTACAGTCTCAGAAGCTGGGAAGAACATGGAATTTCTACAGGAAAGGCCAGGGCAAATACAATCAGTAGTAAAAAGTGACTGTTTTGAATTTTGAGACTGCCTTGACTTTTGAAAACACAAATGCTAATGCACGACCATTGGTCAATGGTATTAACAATGCTGTAACTGAATTTTCTTTGGGTTCTGCATCCAGGGTTGGTCACAAGTGTATTGAATTTTTAAAAAGTGTAAATTTATCTAACTTGTTACTTAGAGATGATATGGTGAATGTGTTATTGAAAGGCCCTAAATGTATTCCTACTAGACTGCCTTGTTTGGCAGATTTGATTTTGAATACAAAACGTTTTTGTCAGAAACTGCACCTTAAGGTTCATTTATTTAACTGTAACAAAAGTAATGACAAAAGAAATGATAATGTTATGAATAAAGGAAGTGATAATGAATTGTTGTTGGATGTTTGTTTGCATCAGACTGATTTCTTTTTGCATTAAATCAAGAGGAGTTTAATGAAATGGAAATGTATTTAGAGGAAATTGATGTTATGCATGGTGGGGATGGTTTCAGTACTGTTTATTGTCAGCTAGATCGCCCTTTGCTTCACAGGTAAAGTGATTTCATGCCACCCAAATCACCCATGGCTATTATTTCTTTTGAAAATGTCTTGTGCAAAAAGGTGGAAAAAGAGTTTGTTGTTTTTCTTAACAGTGCTAAAATGTATAATTTGAGCAAATGCGAATGGGCTGAATTATAGACTGTATTAACTCACTTGGACAAATATGTTTTTGGAGAGGCAGATAAAGGAGGCAACTGGGTAATTTTGAGTAAGGAGGGTTGTCAGCATATGGTTAAACAACTAATTTATGGAAATACTGATTATGTTCAGCTTTCCATGAATCCAGTATACAGATTTTATAGTGAATTTTCCGATATATTGGATAGAGGGGAGCGGCTAGGTTTTCTGGGCAGCAAAGATGTAAAAAAGTTGTTGGTTAGGGAACCCAGGAACCCTAAATTTTATGCCATTCCCAAAATTCATAAGGGCATGAGAGACCCTCCTGGAAGGCCCATAGTTTCTATGATTGACTCATATTTAGAACATGTGGGTTTATTTTTGGACCATCATTTAAAGAAGTATTTGGATAAGGTGCCCTCTCATATTAAAAATACTGGTGAATTCTGTCAGGGGTTAAAAGAAGTAAGGTGGCAGGATGAATAGTTTTGGGCAACCATTGATGTTAGCTCATCATGCACCAATATAGATATTAAGTGGGGCCTTGAAGCTAGGAGTAGAATTATGGGTGAAGGGCCTTTTTGTTGTCTATACTGGCATTTTATCATAGTCACAATTATTTCAAGTGGTATAATAATGTTTTCTTACAGAAGAGAGGTACAGCCATGGGGGCAGATTTTGCCTCCACTTATGCAGTAATAAACATGGGTGATTTTGAAAAACAGTTTATGTACTCTACTGAATATTTTGCACAGAATGTTGTTTATTATAAAAGATACATTGATTATTTGATTTTTATTTGCAAGGGAGAGCAACAGCAGTTGATGCATTTTGTGGAAAGTTTAAATAACACTACCCATGGTCTGAAATTTTCTTGTCAGACGAATGCTTCTTCTGTTAGTTTTTTGGATGTGGAATTATATGTAGGTAAAATTTGGAAATTCATCATAGACCTTACAGGAAGCCCACATCCGTGAATATTTTTTTGCCTGCAGATAGCAGGCATCCAACCACATTTAATCTGGCCTTTACCTTTTGGTGAATTTAAAAGAATTCATGAGAATACATCTGAAGAAGAGCATAAAAAATATTTTTTGGATCAAGTGTATGATAGCATAAGTTCACTGGGTTATTCTCATGAAACACTGATGGCAGCACTGAGTAATGTTGAGAATAAAGGTCAGAAGTTTAAGAAAAGTTACGAACGACACAGATACTTCAAAGGAAGAGTAGCAAAGAGCAGGAAAGATGGTTTGGGACAAAATAATCTCCCTTTTCAAACAAGTTGGAGAACATTGTTAAAGAACATTGGCATTTAGTATCTGAGGATGTAAATGTGGGATATCTTTTTCAAAACATGTGGCATTCTCTTATGGGAGATATAATAATCTGAAAGAAACATTGAGTGGAGATGGTGTTTGTGGTGGTATGGTACAGAGAGTGGGCACACGGGCATGTGGTCAATGTCTGGTATTTTGTAGGGTTAAAAATCTTAGTGGGTGCAAGATTAATGGTAGGTTGTACAGGGCTTGGGATGCATTTAATTGTAAAAAAATGCATCATCATCCCCTTTGGGGAGAGAGATGTCCCCACAAATTATCATATTAATAACAACGTTCTAAGCACACAGTCAGTTGTGAGGGATTTGGGCACCCTGATTGATAGCAGCCCGACTTTTGACCACCATGTTGCTTCCATTGTACAGAAAGCTTTCTACATGGCCCACCACATAAGTAAGGGTATTTCATCCAGGGTCAAGGAGGTCATAACATCCCTGTATTCTTCCCTTATAAGGCCCATTATTGAGTACAATGCCCCATTCGGCATGTACTTCGCAAAGCACATGCAGCAGTTGGAGAAACCACAGAGGTTCCTCACCAGGAGAATCCAGGGCCTCAAAAATCTACCATACACAGATAGGCTAAAAGCCCTATGCCTCTACTCTATTTCATACAGACTCCTCAGAGGTGACATCTGTCTGGCATACAAGGCTATCTCAGACTCTGCCATGATGGGACTGCTGCATATCCGCAAGTCAAGCTCCACTCGAGTAACCCACACATGCGGCCTCAACCTGGTCTGTGACATCAATAGGACTTGCTGGCAGGACAGATTTGTGTCCCAGAGACTCCCCCATCTATGGGATAAACTCCCTCTCCATGTCAAGCAGAGTACCTCTTTACCCCTTTTGAAGCGCAATCTGGATAACTGGATGGGAAATAGAAAACACATCACTGGGATTCCACCCGTGTCCCTGTTGGACAGGGGAATCGGGTGCTGATTTGTCTATGCATGGGCTAAACTCTTGGCTAGGCTTATAAGGGCCTTAGAGCCAATAGCCTAGTAAGTTCCTATGATTCCCAAGGTGTTGTGTATATTATTGGTTGTGGTTGTCCACAAACCAAGTGGTATGTTGGACAAACAAAAAGAAAACTAAAAGTCAGACTTATGGAATACTTGGGGGATTTGAGAAAATGTAACATCAGTAGTCCTGTAGGCAACCATTTTATGTCTGCACATGGGTGTTCTGAGCATAGTTTCTTTTTTAGTGTATTGGCACGACCTAATTTGAAATTTGAGGGCAGTTTCTAATATGAACTTAACAGGCTGGAATATAGAATGATTTTGAATTTTAGAACGCTCTCTCCTAGAGGTATGAATATTGATTGTAATTTAACATTGTGAACATTTAATTACATGATTCAAGATTCAGTATTAAAGAATTTAGGTTTTTATTTACTTATGTGATTCAAAGGTTGGAAAGTTTAAAGTATAAAATGATTCATCTTTTATTGGATAATTGGTTAATTGTCAGCACTGTATATTTATAGCATGCACTTTTGATGTTGAACTATTCCTTAGAAGGTGAAAGGCTGAGGTACCAGAATAAAGCTCCACTGGATGATATTCACTGGTCTTAGTGGATGCGTGGCAGTGTTCTACATTGTTTTTTTGCATTGTATGATTTTTTTTGTGTTTTACTAAAGTGTTACTGCTAGACAGGAGCTAGAGAAAACTTGCCAGTGATAATGCCATGATTAAAAAACGAAGCAAATGGAAAAGGACCTGACTGAACTGGAAGAATAATACAAAAGAGTGGGAGGAAACGTTGAGGCCACTGGAGGAGATTACCATGTTTGTATAGCAACTCTTGGGACAAAATGTTTAGACTGACTGAGAAGTTTGAAATGAAGTAATAGTTTGAGAGAAATAAAGTTTATCTATCTTGATATTGTGAATAATGATGTATAGTATGTAATAAAGATACAAACATTGGTAATGCTCCATTTGGTACAAGTACATTTGATTAAGTGAATTTGTTTAATGAGTATGTCATCAAGGCAATTTTCCATGAAATTTGTGTTTCTTTGCTCTAATTGAATAACGTAGCTCAAATAAGGCAAGATATTTTCACATAGTGGTGAAGTCATATCTAAATCGATTCATTGAGTTTCACTATTAGATAAATGGGGGGGGGGTAAAGAGTGTAAACTTAAAGGCTCCCCCAAAAAAGGCTGTTTGCTATCCTTCATTATTTGAAAAGCTGTAATAGTACTTAGGGAAGCTTAGCCATGCATGTGTAAGATAATGGCAATATACAGGAACTAAACATTTTGTAATACTAGGAGAGACTCCAGAAAATTATGAACCGTTTGCCGTACTTCTTAAATTAAATAAGGCAAAAACTTTAATGTATGATGATTGCATCTTATAATGGCACATGGGAATGTTTACGCAGATGCACAACATGCATGAGACACGGAAACAGAATAATGGACCTGAAAGAACAGCTGTCTATACGATTAAGACCTATGAAATAAAAACACTCTTTTCTCAGATTATTTCTATTGTTGGACAATAGGCTACCAAATGTTAATTTGTTGAGTCTAGTGTAAACTACCACCACAGATTAAAGTTTGTAATAAGCAATGGAAAAAGTTTATATTAAAGAAATGAAGGGTCTGTTCTTTGGATGTTAGTAATTCAATTGAATGGGTTAATAATCATTATTTTCAGTACAGTCCCAATCTCTGTCCAGTGTCTGTGTGAAGTTTGCATGTCGTCCCAATGGCAGTAAGGGGTTCCTCTTATCCCCCTCAAAAACATGTTGGATATTTCCACAGCAAACTTGAGATGTATGTCAATGAATTGAATGGAGTTAGGGGCAGCAGCACAAATTCTAGGTGGTGCCTATTGGGAGATGCACAGACCAACCACTTTAGGCATCAACAGTGTTGCACAGTATCTTCTATATAGAAGAATGCAATCTGAGACTGCATGCCACGTCATGGCTGACCACTTGATGGTGTAAGGATTGTCACTAGGTGATCTGGTCATCAACATTGGACATGGAAATTTGCAAGTAATAAGTGAGTTGAAGACCTGGTCTGCTCTAACTTATGCCAGAGATCCATTCTAATGGTGAGAGGGCTCCATGTGTCTCTATTGAGAAGTGTGTCTTGCCATAAAGCCCAGCACGTATCCAGAGAGAAAGCTAGATGTAGAACCAAACAGCCTGCCAAACATCAACTAACAATTGCTAAACAGAATGTATGTTCACTGATAGAATGCAACTTGGAACCAAATAGCATGACAGAAACATGACAATTTGGAAGGGCAGGGCAGCAAAGCCATTTGGCTTGGGATCAAGGGAGGAGGTAGACAAACTGGAACTAGTGTCAGAATTATAGAGAGAGAGTCTTCTGAAGACAGCGAAGGATGTCATCAGAATTGGTGATAGACTCATGGCACTCAGAGTCCTGTGTAAAGATGGGACTGTATTCATAATTTTAGCCTAAACCCAACAGCAGGACTATGATGGTGAGAGAAAGAGTGCATTCAGGCAACAGTAGCAAGACATACTAGATAAAGCAGGACAACATGAGGTGGTGCTGATAATCAGGGGCTTAAATGTTCATATCAGGACAGAAGAGGATACATAGGTAGTCCGTGTCCACACAGGTGAGCCAACAGGAATAATGAAGACCTTTCTAGAATTCCATCTGGCAAATGGCATAATAATAACCAAAACACAGTTCACCAAGAGAGTCACATGATCACATACAAGAGTGGTCAACATGCAACTCAGGCAGACTTCTTCATGGCAAAGAAAGGGTTTTGAGGCAGAATCAGATATTGTAAACTTACTCCCACTGAAACAGTTAGCCCACAGCATAAACAACTGGTGGCTATAATGACCTGGAAGCAATAGTCAGAGAAGGCTCTAAGGTAAATAGAGACTAGGCAAAAGATCTGGAAGTTGGCTGCAGTGAAACCGCAAGTGCTCAAGGAAATAATCAGGGATCTAGCTTCTCAGAAGGAAGAGAAAATAGCTAGAGACAAACAACAACGGCAACATCTCAAAGCAGCATGTGTTGTGAGGACTATAGTACAGATATTTGACTAAGCCGTGTATGGAAATAAGGTACACAAGGAAAGCTGCTTATGGTATGCAGAATTCTGAGAAGTTATCAAAAGAAATAAGTAGATAAGAAAAAGTCAAAGATATTACAGATGGACTGGGCTAAGCAGGAATACTAATGGCTAACAAAGAGGCTAAGAGAACAATCACAAAGAGCAGTCTACCAGCTTCTTGAAAGTGACTCAGCAAATGGCACAAAGTTTGCAAGGGAAATGCAGAAAGATAAAAGATGATGGTCATCAGACACCATAAGGAATAAGAGCAACACTTTGTTCATTAGTCAAAAGGGCAATACGGGCAGAAATATGGAGCATTTTCAGCAGCTTCTGAATGAAGCTATACTATCTGAAACACGGCCTACAATGAAAGAACAACCCACATTAGTAGGAGGAAGAACTGCAATAAGGAAAAATTGAGTCAGGGAAAGCAGTAGGCTTGGTTGGAGGATGGAGATGACTGGCATTGCATAAAAAGGAGTGTGGAAAAAGTTTTGGCCAGTTTGCAAAATCCCTTAGGAGAGACATGCAGGCTTATTCATGGCAAAGCAGATAAGACTATCAACCATCTCCTTCTAGGCTGACACATATTCAACCTCCTTCGACTGATACAAATAACTAAGCTGATTGTGTAAGTCATTTATATTCTGTTTGCATTGTGGCATCATTATCAAAGAAGATAGGATGCTACTCCGGACTTTAAGTTTCATATGAGCCTCAGAGACATTTTTAGAGCTCAGTCATGCCTGTCATATAATCAAGCAATGTGTCTTTCAAATCATTCACTCACACACACATACACATGAACCACCATTTTATATGCATACTTTGGGCAAAGGAATTTGAATAATATGTCAGTTCCTAGTGGCCGAGAGGCAGTTCACCCTCATTTTTTCATTATTTACCTTGGTAAGTGGTCCATGTCTCTCATTATGGAGTAACTAATGACTAGGATATGATCATGCATAGCAAGATTCACTCAAGTAGCTTTAAAGGTTTAGATAAACAAGACATACGATCCTTCTTTGCAGTGTTTGTGTTGGGTGGTGTTGCATGTGTAGATGGGGAGTGTCTGTTTCCAATGACTTTGTGTTAAGACCTATGCCTTAAGGTACTTTTAGGCTTAAAAGATCTCATAAGTACTTCATCATATGAAAGCATACTGATTCAGGAGTAGAATGCAGATGTCAGGTTGGTGTGGATACTAACAGCCTGAGAGGTACTGATAATGTGCTTTGACGAGATTCCTCCATTTTTAGTTGGTATCCATTCCTTTCACATGTGGATGCAGTATGTGGTAGCACTAAGTAATAATCAGCAAACTGCTCAATGGTAGGAGCCTTAACAAAACACTCCACTCCCTGGAAAACATTGATAAACGTACCGTCACTGAGACCTGGCTAAAGATCAATGAGAGTGCAAGGTTTCTATGCCTCCACATGTTCAGGTCCAACATACCAGATGACAGCACTAAAGTCGGTGGTGTTTCCATAACTGTAAAATAAATATTTGACCTCCAGACTTGTTAGACAATATAATGACATAGTCCATGTCAAACTTAGTATCAACAAAACTTAAAAATGAATTGCGGAACTGTAAAAACATCAAAAACAAAAAATGCAGGTGCTCACTAGCTACAGATATGATTTTCATTTCAAACAAGTGGACAAAAGTGTTCATTTTTTTTCAAACAACTGAATGAAAACTCTCTTTTTTTAATAAAAATCATACCTGGTGCTAGTGGGCATCTAGGTTTATTTTTTGTTTTTAATATCAGCAAAACACGCTATCAAATCATAGTTAACTATAGGACCCCTCCCCCCATGTCCTACTTGGCATATACCTCCAACTTAACCACTATGGAGCCCATGTATATTAAACTAAACACCATTCTCCTGGGAGATTGCAACTACCCTGCTATCACTTGGGATACTTATGCACCTTCACACTTGTATGCCCAGAAATTTCTTGGCTTTATCAATACAAATTGTCTGGACCAGTTAGTCTGCACCCCAAACAGGGCCAATATAATCCTGGGCTTGGTCCTTACCAATACTGGACAGCTTTGCTCCCTACCAACATAAACTTTCTCTCTGGTCAGATCAGACCATAAATCAGTCACATTCATGATAAGACTGAAGCAGGAAGCATCTTTCAAAACCTTGGTATTCAAAAATTATATCCAAAGCTAATCTGCTAAATCTTGAGTGATAACCTAGCTAAATCCAAAATCTCTAACTTCATGACGTCACTACTTACATGGAATCCTTTAGTACCAAAGTTTATGTATCAGTATACAGCAGCATATATGCAGCTGTCCCTCTACCCTGAAGTAAATACAATGCCAAATTTAAAAATAAACCCCTATGGCAGAATCCAAATATAAACAGACTTTACAATTAAAAAAAAAAAACTCACTGCATAAAAAATAAAGTGCATTAAAGATTCCAAAAATGCTCTTGCTCAACACAAGAGGGAAATCCATAGCCTGAAGTAATCAACCGAAGTCACATATATTGTTCTCCACACTAACCTGTTTCTCTCCCTCCTTTTTACTGTCGCTTTTCTTGCTCTCACACAGCCTCTTGTTCTCCTTGATTATGATACTTCCTCCTTTCATTTCTCAAATTTTCTTCTCTACTACTTCTTATGCAAAAAATGTGTTTTTGTACTGTATTCACTGTTTGAAATGCTGTCTCTGTTTAATAGCCCTGTTGTTAGTAACATAACTGTATGCTTGTATTTTTATAGCTTTGTATAATTATGTTACTTCTCTGTTGCTTTTCTCCCTGGGTCTCTACTGAAAACAGGCTATTTTGCCCAATCTGACATTACCTGTTAAACAAATGTAAATAAATAAATAAACATATGAGGTGGGAATAGTCACCCAAGCAAAGAATAACCAGAAAGCGTTCTTTATGTTAGACACCACAGAAACAATTCCCAGCAATGCACAGAGCTAATAGTAAAGGATATCACATAGTCAGACTCAGGGTTAGCTGAAATTTGTCCTCCCTCCCCTCCTATATTGGCTGATCACATACCCACATCTATACCCCCAATCTACACAAAACAAGTCCTGAAGACACTATCCAAGGCCAAGAGCACTACTTTTATGGAGTCAGACTGCACACTTGGCTGCATGCTAGCCAGCCTGAAACAGGAAATGTCAGACCTCCTACAGATGCTACTCAATATCAGCTTCCAAACAAGGTTAATGCTAGATGAAGAGAGTATGGCAGCAGTCATCCACTTGCACAAAGGTGTGGCATCAATGCACCCAGGCATGCAGTTAATATAATAATCAGTAGACAGTAGAAATATAACAATACTGTAAATAATTGCCATACTAATGGTACATCCAGAGGTGATTATATCACTGGCCAAATTTTTTATGAATTTGAAGCAGTGGTTTAAACAAAATGATAAGCTAGTAACTGTTAAGTATAACAAGGCTGGAACATACAAATGCATGGTGTGCAGTTATTGTAGATGCATAACAGAGGGTTCAAACTCACAAACGGCATACAAGCCTTAAAATATTTTGCACTGGGAAAAAAATTTACATAGGAATAAACAGGATACAGACTATGTAACATAATTATTCCATCAATAACACAAGTTATGTTAAAGCTTTGTATTAACTCACTTTGTTATGCCCAAGTTATAAGACATGTGTGTTTTCAGTGCTGAATACAGTGGATTATGTTTTATAGTAGATAGTAGGGATGAGGGTTTAGAATTAAAAGCGTTAAAGTGGCTAATAACACAACAGGCAATTTTATTTCCAGGTTTAAATGGAGTAGGGTATTAAGGTCACACTGAAGAAAAAAGGAAATGGTAGACTGTAAAAGTTGTTTTATTATGTTTGCATATAATTATATTCACAATGTATTTATATTTTATAAGTTTTAATGAGAGACATTTTCATCGAATAATTATTTTTAATAGGTATTTAACAAGTTGGTTAATTTGTAGTAATAGTCTGATGAAGTCTTCCTTGTAAAATGAAACATTTCTTTGGAAAGGTAATGAGAGAAGTATTTTTAGCATTCAATTTTCAACTTGAGTTCTTTATTTTCCTCCATTAGTTATCAAGTTCTTTTTGTTATTCCCAGAATACTGTTTTTCTTCCTTTTAGTTTTAAGTCTTAGATTTGGTTGCTTAACTTAGTGGGTAAATCTCGCAAGAGGAGTTTTGTGACCCCCTCCTCCAAACTTTCATGGGAACATTGGTTGTTATGTCAATGATTCTGTCAGTTAACACAGTTTTCAGAGTATTGCAGCAAAGCAGCAATGGTCATAGAATCAAAGATGGAAATTCATTTGCTACGACTGGTTGATTAAAGAACAAATGATCCTATCAGCTATTAAAGATGAAACAGGACTTCCTTGTGATGAATAGCCATGTTTTATAAAACATGGTGGAACAGCAAGCCAAACAGGAAATGTGTTTATTTGGAAGTGTGCAAGGATTAATTACCAGTACCAGTTTCACAGCACAGCCAGTACACAACAGACTGCCTTGTGATGATTTAGCATATATGACACACTCACACTGTAGTCTAGTTAGCTCGGCTCTATTATGTGCATATTAGTCAAAAAGTACATTTAAGCATATCTGACAAAGTGCAGACTATTTTTAATTGCATATAATGCTTTACCAAATAAATGCTGGTGTTCTGATCAACTAATTGATAACTCAATACCAATCTTAAGGTACATTACATTTTACATATAGAGATGTACAGCAAGTGAAAATGAATTGGGTTTCATTTTATTTTTTTATTCCTTACACATGAATAACCATCTTTTCTGTCTCTGCTTTTGAATCAATTTACTCTGAATGACACATGGTCAACCTTATGCAGTGAGACCTATGATAACCCAAATCCAGATATACTGTGCTTAATGTTGTTTAAGTGACCTGCGATAACAAGTCTGGATGTATTGTGCTTAATGCTGCTTGTGAGACCTACAAGTCCAGATGTACTGTGCTTAATGTTGTTGATGCACATTTTGACAACACTCATGCTTCTAAAACTGAATGTAATTTTTATTGTGACAATCACCTCACACAAAGAAAACCAATATTCATGCTGCAATAGAGTTCTCAGAGGGCAACTCAAGTTAATCTTAGTGGAAATGCCCATATTGTGATGAAATAACTTTAAACTAATTAGATTTCTTTATTATTATTTGCATATCTTACAGTTCACGAGTGCCACCTTCTACATTACATCCAATGACGTGGTAGATCACACATGTATTTCATTATAAAATAGAGAAGTTACATATTTTAAAGTGGCTTACAGGTTTCTAAATAATTACACATCTGTAAAATGGCTGCTTTCAGGTTGGAACTGAGCTGCAACTCCAGAAAGGCTAAAATTTGTCAACAATTTTATTGTTTAACTTTTACAATGGAACGGATTTCCTCTGTAAAGGATTGAAACCTATGGGGATTTGACAGAGGGGAATGAAATGCAAACAGAACCCGTCTAATTTGGTAACAAAAAGGAATACAAATACAGCCCTATGAATGAAACAAAGCAGCAGGAGGCAGTGTAAGCTGCAGTTCAAATTTATTCCATCCTCTTTGCAATCAAAATGTGCAAATGTTTATCGCTGATTTAAAGCCAAGTAGCTTGGCATCTGAAGTTTTTAGTTTCTCCTGATTATCCAATTTTGCAAAGAAAGCTGTAAATAAAGTAAACATGTATAATCTCTGAAATGAAGCATGTTTTTAAGTTTATTACAAAAAAAAAAAGTTGCATCAGATTACAGTAGCAAAGCATTTCTAATCAGGTCAGGAATATAAAATTTATTTTTGACTATGAGGTGAGGAAAGTCTAAATAAAGTTTTCTACCTTTAAAGATAATGCATGAATACTGATAAAATCAAGGTTTCTTGTTATCACTTTTCTCACCTCATCTGACTTTCAGAACTCTGCCACATTCTTTTGTGTGTATTAGTTCTAAATTTACGAATTTTTAGAATTTTAATAAGCAATACTCAGTGGGCAGGATAAAGGTTTTAGCAGAACTGCAAGAACCTTCAAAGTAGACTAAACTGCCAAATAGCTTCTTTTTAGTTGGAAGAAAAGGGAAGCTTAATGCATGTTCACAACGTCTAAAAGCAGTACATATACCGTGAAATCCCTATAACTGGGAAATGTCTCCATGGTAACATTCTTTTGAAAAATCTTTAATAAAGAGGTGAAAGAATCACTGAGATACATTGTGCAGAGACTGATTTTTGCTGCATACACTACAAAAACCTAATTCAGTATTCTATGAAAACTATAAAGTCATCACTATGTTTTTCTGTACAATAACCTCCCCAACATCCAGAAGGTGGATGCTATAGTAGAAAAATGAAGTTTGTTAGCACGCCATGAAAATGATATTAGCAAACAAGATGTAAATGTCAGCTCCAATTACCTGCATTGCAACTATTCTAAAACTAATGAAAGAGTCTGTATGATTTCTGGATAGAGATGCTATAAGGACACCTAGGTACAACTCTCAACCTGCAGAAATTAAAAATCTGATCAAATGTTCATGAAAAGTAGGTGCTGCTAGCCTAAAAATTTCTAATTAGCATAAAATTTGTAAATATATTTATGCGTGTCTGTGTGTGTGTGTGTGTGTGTGTGTGTGTGTGTGTGTGTGTGTGTGTGTGTGTATAAAGAAAAAGACATGTTTTGTACATATACATATATATCTCATGGTGAAAGCATTTGCTGTACCTACTGTGCCAGCTGATTAACTTCCTACTCTATCCTCTAAAACAAATCAACCATGAGATCATATCAAGTTGGCTGTATTTAATGCTAGCTAGAAGTCTAAATTGCAAACTGCAAGACCTTGTGGCCCTTCCTCATATGGAGCACATTCATGTATTTGCTGTTACTGAAACCTGCACCAAGCGCCTAGAGCACTCCCTCAATATCTGCATATTGTACAGACCACTTATTTAGACTAGATGGAAAACATGAGGCCACCTTACCTCGAGACAGACACCCAAAGACTTGCAAGTGGACTTAACTGAAATTTAACTTATTCTTAAAAAAAAAAAAAGGGTAAACTACCCATCATAGCATGCTATAGAACACCCTCCATGTATCTAGAAAATTACACATTTATAAATATTTTAGTGAACTACCGTAAGCAGGAATACTGTTATCCTAGGTGATTTTAAACACCCAAAATACCCAACAATTAACTGGAGGATTTATACTACCTACAATCAGATCAGCTCAAAAAGTTTTGATTTTTATAAGCAAAAACTCAGATTGTTTAGGAACCTACTAGAGAACAAAATATACTTGAACTGGTCTTAAACTTAGCATATGTATGTACCATCCTCAGGGTATCCACCTGATTGGTCAGACCACCTAGTAACATTCTCCATCAAAATCTCCAATCTGCCAGAAACAAATATAAGAGCTCAAGAACTTTATCCTACAATTCTATAATGAAGTCTCCAGATTCAAATATAACAGTATTACTCAAAATATTGATATTGCAAATAATTGTTCAGAAAAATTCTACTCACACTGAGACAAATTTAATAATTTCACCATCCCACTTGGAGCCAAGTAAATGGGAATGTATAAAATTAAGCACGTGGTAGCCCTTGAGGAGAAATAAACTGTATAATAGAAGGAAAACACATTTAAATCTATATAGCAGAACAAATGACTCTTAAATAAAGGTGAATATCAAACAGCTAGAAAAGAAAATAACAATGACTTAAGAAAAACAAAGGCATCCTGTGAACTCAGACAAGGTAAAGAAGCCAAAGACAGCTACAAATCCTTCTGTAATTATGTCAGGAAAACAATACCCAACATTCCTCGATGCTTATTCACGATTTTATCAACTATTTAGATGCAGTGGACATTTCCAACATTCACTGCTCACTTTATCTCACAGGCATCTGTCCCCAATGTACTTTCCCTGATGTAATCAATCCACCAACCATAAATAAAAAACATGTAATGAAGGCACTCTCCAAAAGAAAGAATACTTCATAACTGGGGACTGAAAATATACCCAATTGTCTAACAGCACTAAGCATGTATTGGAATACCCAATCTTCAATCATAGCCGTATTACCGGCTTTGTCCCACAGGAGAGTAAAGGTAGCAAGGGTGGCTCCATTTCAGACCTCGAGAATTACAGACCCATCGGTTTAACAAGCCTAATATGCAAAGCCATGAAAAATATTGTAACTGACCTAATTAACTAGCATGTCAAAAAATTGTCAGACTCAAACCCCATTAGTTTAAGGGTAAATCTTGACTAATGAATCTTAGAGTTATCACACAAGCTGTGGACTATGGATAAGCTGTCTACACCACACAGCATACCTTGACCTGGCCAAGGTACTTGATACCATACCACATGTAAATATAATAAAAAGGTTCAAGGCAGTCAAAATTAATCCATATGTGTTTAAGTGACCTGCTAACTGGCTTAGAGACTGGACCCATACAGCAGGTGCATCCTCTGAGAACATGAGGAGTGACCAGTGGAGTACCACAAGAATATATTCTAGGACATATATCTGCTGTTCAGCAACTACTTCTCAAATCGAATCTTTTCAAACAGTGATTTTTGGTTAACATTTGCAGATGACTATAAGCCATGCATGCATTCCAGCACAAACTTACACTTGGCAGTAGTTGGTGTAATAAACATGGGAGCAAGCTATATGCCAAAAGTGTAACATTGTAGCTTTTGGTAATCACCTCCATGGGCTAACCTATAGCATAAATAACACCACTTTAAAATGAAAAAGTCATGAGAGATATAGTTATCTGAGTGGTCAGCTCTCATGTTTCTTCATCACATAATAACAGTGTTGAAGAAATCTTTTTACCTTGATCAACTGATAGCAAAAAGTATTTATACCAGATCAAAAGAAGTCCTAACCTCCTTATGCTCTTTCATTAGATCCGTCAGCGAGTACAATGCACCCTGTGGAATGTGCCTTACTAAACATATCAAGCAACTGGAAGGACCCCAGAGATTTGTAAAGTAAAAGATCAGGGACCTAAAAGATGTGAGGTACAAAGATAGACTGGAGGCTTCATTGCTTTACTCAGTTTATTTTAGATTCCTTAAGGGAGACCTATGCCTTTTTAATAGAGCTATAAGGAGTCTAGCAGTCCAAGAACTCTTACACTTCAAAACATCAAGCAGTCCAGCTAACACCAGGACCAAAGATCTAAATCTACTCCTACAAATAAAAAGAATAAGAGGAGTGGTGTGTGTCACACAGCACTTCTTTGAAACAAACTGCCTCTCCAAGTTAAGCAGTGGTGAGACACATTACATTTGAAAAGGAGCTGCACAATTGAATCGATGCTCAAAAATGGACCCTTCAGTAAAAACCAAAAGAAAAACCCAGCCAAGCTAGATTTTCCACTGTGTGATTCCTTAAAACCTCTTGCATTAGAGGTAACATGGGATATATGCAAATGACTGCTTAAGCATAGCAGTTTCAGCTATATGGCAGCTCTGAATACCCATGACTTTTTCCTTTCAAGTCTGTTATGAGCAAATTCAGGCCAATAAAGCCAAACTCCTTTATTGGCCTGAATTTGTCCATAATGGACTTAAAAGGAATACATAGATAAATATAAAGGAAAAGTACAAAATAAGCAATTCATTGGTGACCAAAAAAAGTTTTATACAGAAGTGGAAAACACCAAAAGGAATAGACACATTGTGGGGAAATATCTATGAAGACCCTGTGGAACATAAAGGTGTTAAGTGGATAGTAGTAGTAAAAGAAACAGTAGGAAATTCAAATGTATAGGATATGAAATGGGACGAGTAACAGCCAGAGAAACTGAAACAAAGTCAAGAAAAGCTCCTAAATGATTGCAGTACCTAACTTCTGGCTAAAAGTATTAACATCTTTACACAAAAATTTACCCCGAGTTAGAACTACCTATATGCACACCTTGAACAGGCACCAACCTGGTTAACAGGAAAAATGATTGCCTTCCGCCGATGTATAAACTATATACTGAAATTGGTGCTGACAGTGTTTATAGTCATTTAGAAGAAAACTCTGTCATGGCAAAAGAACAAAAGGGTAACAAGACAGTCTTAGGAATAAAGGATCACTTGTTAAATAAAGTCTGTCTGCCTAACAGGGTCATGGTTACAATTTGCCTCGCAGATAAAGTATAAAGAGTTCTCATCTTCTTTGTGTAGATGATCTAAAACTGTAAAGCTCATTAGATGCAGAGCTGAAAGCACAACTGGAAGTGATCAAAACGTTCTCAGATGATGTAAGAATGTCATTTGGTCTTGATAAATGTGCAAAAGCAACATTTAAAGCAGGAAAGCTGCAGCACCAAGAAAATATCAGTTTGGGACAAATGTGATAAAAAGGAACTTAAGCAGGAAGGAATGTATAAATATTTGGGATTTAATGATCGACAATTAAACATCAACAAATGCGAACAAAACTCAGTACGGAACATTTTAGAAGACTAAAATTAATACTAAAAACAGTCCTGACATATAGGAACAAAGTCCAACCTATAATCCAATTTAATCCTCCTGTTCTAATGTACAGTTTTGGGGTGACTGACTGGCCCCAAAGATACTAGATCAGTTGGACAGGAAAACAAGAAAAATGGTTGACACTTAACAAATCATATATAAAAATCAGTGTATATCAATATATTCCTTGTACTGAAGGAGGTATGGGCCTCCTTGAAACTGATTACATGTATAGATTTGCAAACATAGGTTTGTACACACATCTGGTAACCTCACCAGATCTAAACATACTGAAAGTTTTGAAGCATGAAGAGAACCATTCTAAGAAGACTTCCCTGTTTAGTTCAGCAGAATCATATCTGTGTTAAGCAGGAATAGAAACCAAACCAGAAGTAGACAAAAATCAGGCCGTAACTGAATGTGACAAAAAAAAAAAAAAGAAGAATATAAGGAGAGCGATCAGATGAGAAGGCAAGAAATATGGAAAAGACATAAATATAAACTTTTTCATGTTGATCAGGATCTGATGCAGGAATGCTTAAGGAGAAGTGAATTTAAACCAAAAGATGAAAGGTTAATACTGGTGGCACAGGATATTTCTATATACACATTGGCACGGGTGCAAACCCAGAGGCCAGAGCTCCAGGGTGTGCCAAATACACTTCAGACCATAGAGTATGACCAAGTCAATGCACACAGTCACATAAACACATACATACATGCACACACACACACACACACACACACACACACACACACGTGTGATCAAACATTTCTTCTCACTATCAGATGCATACAGTGCAACTTAATCGAACCTCACCTATAAAGACACACACACATATATACAAAAAGATAAACTAGAGAGACCTTATGGATCCCATATGTTTCAACTTGTCCTGTGGCATGCCAATCCACAATACTTCTATGGGAATAATAACTAAAGTATTTAAACAAAATTAGCAAATATACATAAATACCATGATTATTAAACAAGTCTAAATATCTGCATGGCGGTGGTAATCATATACCAATTTGCAGTGAGATGTTTTGAAGCAGTATGCAAGCTTTCATTAGATGCCATGAATTACCATGAAACTTGTAATCTTACATGAAAATGCCGAACAATATTTCAGTAACTAAGCACCCTATATGGGAATAAAGCCAAAATCATAACACTTGCACGATTATGGTGCACAAACATCCTTGATGGAGAAACCTTTTCAACACTGCAGTTTGTAACCCAACAAGGCATTCCCAGGCCATCATTGCTGTCAGATACATACAGTGCAATCCATTACAACCCCCACCATGTGCATGCACTTTCTAAAGCACACACACACATACACAGACACGGATGAGCACATGCAAATATACAGTTGCTCCAGACAAGGGAGACTTGTACCATTGGACTTACATGGTAATAATAATAAAGAAAAAAAAAACTCTACTGTTTCCCTCTGATGAGTGCATTTGCTTACCTTTTAAACAGTAGCTATAAAGGGTATGATGCTTCACAGAAATCAATAATGCTGCAGAACTCAGTAAAATAATAGAAAATTCAGGATTACCAATACCAATAACTGAATTAAACACAACATACATGCTCATGGTGTATTATAACTGAATTAAACACAACACACACGCATGGTGTATTATAACTGAGTTAAACACAGCACACACATGCATGGTGTAGTATAACTGAATTAAACACAACATACGCGCATGGTGCATTATAACTGAATTAAACACAACACACATGCGCATGGTGTATTATAACTGAATTAAACAACACACACGCATGGTGTATTATAACTGAATTAAACACAACACACACGCACATGGTGTATTATAACTGAATTAAACACAACACACGCGCGCATGGTGTATTATAACTGAATTAAACACAACACACGCACGCATGGTGTATTATAACTGAATTAAACACAACACACACGCACATGGTGTATTATAACTGAATTAAACACAACACGCACGCGCATGGTGTATTATAACTGAATTAAACACAACACACGCGCATGGTGTATTATAACTGAATTAAACAACACACTCACATGGTGTATTATAACTGAATTAAACAACACACACACGCATGGTGTATTATAACTGAATTAAACACAACACACACACGCATGGTGTATTATAACTGAATTAAACACAACACACACGTGCATGGTGTATTATAACTGAATTAAACACAACACACACACGCATGGTGTATTATAACTGGATTAAACACAATAAACATGCGCATGGTGTATTATAACTGAATTAAACACAACACATGCGCATGGTGTATTAGAACTGAATTAAACACAACACACACGCATGGTGTATTATAACTGAATTAAACACAACACACATACGAGTGATGTATTATGACTGAATTAAACACAACACACACGTGCTTGGTGTATTATAACTGAATTAAACACAACACGCCCGCACATGGTGTATTACTTTCTATCCAGTGCTGCATAGATACTTGACTGCCTTGTTTTCCAACTGACAGATTTGCTTGTGATTTCAGACATTTGTGCAGCTTCAGAATGAACCAATGGGAACAGTCTGCACATCATTAATATTTAAGAACTTATTTGAAAGAAATGTGTTAAAAATACTGAAAGTGTTTATTTTTTACTAATGCTGGCCTGGTATTGTGATAGACAACATGAACACTTTCCAGTTACTCTAGATTCCTGTGTAACACACATTCACTTCAATACTGGGGATCAGACAAGTATTGCCATTATAAGGTAATAAAATGGAATTTCCTGTGATTTTTTCCAGTGATAACTATGGTTTATTTTTTCATGTTGTAATAGATGCATGGTCAAAGTTCTTTGACTGGTAAGACAAAAGAGATATTTGCATTTTTCTAGGGAACACATATGGGGGCTGTAACCATTTGAAGAAGATCCTTATTGTACAAGTTCTGTACACATGAGTAAGGCAGCTGAAAGAACAGAGTTATAGAGATGCAAGAGTTAATATAACTTACATTCATTATCCATGTATCAATGACTGCAATCTCAAACTTAAAGGAAACTAGTAAAGCACATACAGCAACGGAAAGGAAACGTATACTCAATAACTGATCAACGTCTCTAGGCATTTCTACCATTTAAATCTTCCAGTGTACCTCCATTAAAATAATAATAAGCTCCTTCCTAAACAAAAAAGAAAGAAAAAAAAGATCTTGTGGGAGATTAACTAAATCACCTAGACTGGCCCTTTCTTTGCCAATGCAGTTTCCCCTGTTATGCCATATATATATATATATATATATATATATATATATATGTATATATATATATATATATATATATATATATATAGATATAGATATATATATATATATATATACACAAACACACACACATATATATCTATCTATATATATTACATTACACTTAACCCCCTCAAACCATTCCTAGACAAGTATTTTTCAGAAAAAAATGGCATGATGGGCAACAATGTTACTTGATTACATCGGACTTGAAATCCTTTCTTCTAGACTGAAATAAAACATGGAAACTATTAAAGAAGATAAACAATCTTGCTTATCAAGAACAATCCTTACACACAGAGAAAAAAATGTAAGATAAAAAAATCAAAGAAGCAAGGTTTTCATACTCAAAATAATTGCTAACTGTGGTGGCATCACAGTCTAAACAGTTATGAAGAGTATTCAAAGATTAAAATATTTTGAGCATAAAAACCTAGTTAATCAGTCCTCATTACGGATGTTTTCTGCTACAAGAATTAAAAATCTTTAGTACTCTACCTATCTATTACACCTTCACTTAACAATACCCCTGAAAGCTTTTCTCCCCATTTGATTTTTTAGACTGTCATGTGGAAGCAGCAATACAAGAAAGGAACATCTTCTTGTATTTAAAGTTCCACATGCAGGCAGAAAGGATGATCAGGATTGTCTGTGTGACAGTGCACACACAGACATGATATGACAGGTGTGTGAGACTGGACCATTCTTAAAGAACGACCTTAAAAACAAAAACAGTATTTCTTTTTTTAATTAGAAAGTAAATATAGTGCCCCCTCGGCAAGTGAAGTCAAAATTCAGGGGGGTACAAATCTGCACCTGCCTGCATGCGCCCATGCACATTGGTTTACAAAGTCAACTGAACATGTGGGATAAACAGATGAATGCAGATTCTGTAAAACAGAACTGGAAACAGATGCACATCTTTTAGTTGGGTGTGATACACTAATGGAAGAGGGCCTAGATAGAGAAATGCATAATAATGTGGGGCAAGACTGTTGCACTGGAGATTGTCATATATTCTGATGTTGAAGTAGCTGAGTAGTATTGGAAACATAAGCTACAAAGCATTATAGAGAATGATGAAGTTTATTTCACATGAGATTATCTATTACCAACAGTTCAAAAAATAGATGCAAGAAAACCAGATATAGTAGTCCATGAAAAGAAGACAAAACTAGCATTAATAAATGAAATTGCTACACCCAGTAATTACAGTGTCTTAACTAAAGAGAGACGCATCATAAAATACCAGGATTTGCAGGCAGAAATGAGGGCAATGTGGAAAAAGATACACAAACTGTTCTGATAGTAATAGGAGCAATGGATCTCACAAACAAGAATTTGCAGTCTTGTTTAGCTATCATACTGATGCATGTAACTCCATACAAATTGCAGGAAACCGTTCTGGGCACATTGAGGGTGCTGTTAAGAGCACTTTTAGCCAACATCAAAGATTAAAACAATACTGTCTTCATAAACTTTAATCATACTTTGACTTGGGAATGGGGCCCATTCCCATCATGGTATTAGAAACCCAAATGACTTGGAGAAATTAAACCAACAAACATGCTACTCAAAATTTTGGGGGGATTGTCAAGGTCCATTGCCCTCCCCCATCCACTTACTTTAATCTACTAAATCAACTGCAAGACAGTTGTAGAAAGAAGAAAAAGTGCCACATATATTGAATCACTGCTGATGCACAAACTTATGGGTGGGCATTAGCAAGGTAGAAATGGTGTTCTAGACTAATCTGACCTATCATCTCTAATACCTTAAAACCCTAAACCACACCAGAATTGACAACAGCCTACGACACTTCTGGTTGCCATTTACCCACTGTAGTGAGATCTCAGAATTGATTATACATACAAGTAGAAGTGGGTGTGGGTGTGGGGGGGGGGCTGGGAGCTTGACCACCTGCAAAAAAAAAAAGTTTCAAATAAATTGATGCTATCAAATCTGGTTGCAATGGTGGTACAATATACAGTCATACATGTCTGTGCTGATATTTGCTACAACTGCTGCTGAAGGAGCAGCGGCATGTGCTACCACTAATTCTTTCATTTCTTCTGTTTGGACCATTGCATTCAATGTTAGCAATGACATATTAATTGAACAGGTACTAGTGTACTGTATATGTTAAAGTGATCATTATAAGTACATGCATACATCAGATTATAAAGAGATGCATAGCATACAGTTTGGAGTAAATACAGCATTTACTCTGCAAACATCTTCTATCACATTCATACATACAAAGTCACTGTAGTACATATTACAATTTTTTTCCAATTAGTTCCTCTAAGTAGAATCACAATGTAACCACTATCCTGAAACACTACTGAGATCATAAGTTAGTGCTATGCAGCTGAAATTATCTGGCTAAAAGCTGCTGAGATGTGCAATGCTTTGCATTAGACCATGAGGGAGAAAAATTCGACCTTTTTATCTAGTAGGGGATGAAGAGATGCATAATGCCATTTTGTGGCAGACATCACTAATATGCTTTTGCTTATTTTAATTCTTCTCAGTTTATCAGCCACATATTAGAACCTAGGACCAAGTAAACTTTGGAGATGACAATGTCATCCTTCTGTGTCATTTTGGCAGCATGGGAGGCCACATAATCAGGTGTCAATGATTCCTGAATGCTAACTCAAATAGTGATGGATGTCTGGTAGCTCTGACTTTTCTAATGTCTTACTGACTTAACCTTCACAAAATATAATTGGTATCAAAAAATTCAGTGAGGGTTGTGCTGTGTCTGGCATAATTGCATGTATACCAAGGAAGGTTTCCTTAAAATATTTGGGATTTATAAAGGCTAGCAATAACAACTGCTTGACCAGTAAAGCAACGTTTCTGTAATTTCCAAACAGGGATACCAAAGACAGTTTTAGTACCCGACATCAAATTATCTAGCACAGGTAAAACCAACAATCATTAGGTTTAACACCTCAGGAAAAATCCTTTTTATACTGTTGACTGCTTCGTTTTCAAAATCAGACAGTCTGACCTCTAAAGATAATGTTACCTAAATACTTTCACTCACTTCAGTAAAGTATTCCACATCATAGCATTTGTATCTTCACAATTTGAAGACAGAGTAGCATACACAGGTGGCACTAACCTTGTTGCAAATGCATAACTAACAACTCCATGTACTGTGCAGACATGCTTGTATCTTTCATTTTGCAATGGGAACGTTCCATCATATATCTAATACTTAGATGCTAACAGAGCATATGTATTTTGCTCAGTGGTTAGCATCAATATATTATTTGTATCGCTATCATCTCTAACGAATGTAGTAATAAATGCTTCAGATTTTAGCGACACATGGTATGCTGATAAATGTTCAAAATCATTCAGGATACTATCTGCATGTGATGGTTTATTTCTCCTTATATGCTCAACACCCTGTTTTAGGGCCTGTGTACTGGGCATATGTAGTACTGTCAGTAGATGCGTCAAGCAAGAACCTCACCGACAGCTTCATACGATTTTTTAGAACACTAATCTGCACGTTTCCCAACAGTAATTCTAGCTTGCAAAATATGCTGGGCTGCTCTATGAGGGTCATGATGATCTGCGTTTGTTCTTTCTTCCATCGTTCGCTTATATTACACATCAACCTTTGCAGTTAGATTTATTATTTAGTACTTATGCCCATCATCATACATCTGCAGGTGGTAAATAAAGCCAGCAATATTCAGTACAGCCTTACCTTTTTGAGATGGCACTACTGAATCTGTGTTTACACTTCACCTGGAGCAGTACCGCCTGTGTCCATGTCTGAAATGCCTTCCTTAGATCACAAGAGTTATGCAGGGTGTACCACCTTTCTTTACTTACAATATGTAGAGTTTTAAATGACAGAACTATATGTCCATTCCTATACATACATCCTGTGACACCAAGATCACATGACAGTCTTCGTTAAGTTATTTGATTGTGCTTAAATTAAATGTGCATTTCCTGCACACGTATTCCTATGCACAATACTTCCACAAACTTGGGTTCTTCAAGCTGTGCTACCTATATTGATTTTACTACATATATGTGCAGAACAGTACAATACACTGATGTGTGTCTACCATTAAGTTATGATATTTATCCATAAAGAATCATAACCAACTACACAGTGCAATCCATGATTTTGCCATACCCCCACCACTGCAGGCAGTGTGTGAAATCCATATATGGCAGTGCATTTCTTAAAGTCTGCACCTATAGCTGATACTCTTTGGAGTATGTACTGAAGATAGATGACCCTCTATAAGTTAAGGCTGAATGACTGACTCATGATTTTGCCTGCAATGTTCAATGCTTTTCAATAGTTAGTTCATTATAGATACTACTTAGGACAGTGTCATATGTACCACCATTTTGTTACTCACTAAGGAATGCATCTTCTATGGTAAAAGTTAAAGAAATGTATAATGTTTTATACTGAAGTTTAAATATGTAAAAAGCTTTATGCCAATATGGTCACTTGACTCGACTTTACGCATTTTGACATTTTACTCTTCAGAACTGTGACCATCCAGGATATACTACTCAATATTTTAAATGTCAACAAAACTATGTTAAAGAATACCATAGTTAAACATCTATATCTGTACAGTCAAATGTATATGTTTAACTACAGAATGATCAAAGTCTATTATATCAACACTCATTATGTCAAAGCACTACAATGGACTAAAAAACAGGTCCTGTTCGGGGTAAGACCTGCCCCCCATGTAGAACCTAATCCAAAATCAACTCCAATAAAAAACATCCAGGAAGCCAAACTTCAAAAAAGAAAATCCATTTATTCAAACAAAATGCTCCCGATAAAAGAATCCGTAAAACTCAAACACAATGCATCCAGTTAACGGCTTTCATCATAGGATTGACATCTTCAGAACTGCTGATGCTACGTATTGCCAAACTTAAAAAGCTGAATTAATCAGCTGTATTAGCCACACCCACAAACATAAACCAATCAAATTTTAAGCATGAGATGTTACCTTGTATCTCAGAAAATTAAAAACATATGCAGTAGCAAAGTCCACACCTGCAGATGACAACAACAAACAATTAAAAAAAAATGATGTATAAAAACTTTAAATTATATTAGCTCTTCTTTTAAGTTCACTAAAAATGGAAAATTTATCATTGAGGCCTGGAAAGTTGGCTGTACCAAAATATTTCCTGCTGTAACAGTTGATTGTATGTATATCCGACCAATAAGAAACTAATACTTCAAATCTTTCTAAAGAACCATTTAATAACTAAACCTAATCTTCTTACATTACAAGATGGAGACATCCACCCTAATCCTGGGCCAGCTTATCCCTCTCCCAAAACTAATTCACCTAAAATCTATGACTCCCTCCTTATTGGACACCTAAACATTCATAGTATAAATAACAAAATAGCTCAATTACATGCCCTCCTTGATATTCATTCGTTTGACATTCTGTGCCTCTCAGAGACCTGGCTCAAACCAGAAACAAAAGACACTGAGATCACACCCCAAGGATATAGCATAATAAGACTTGACCGACCAAAACGTAAAGGTGGTGGAGTAGCAATTCTTTTTAAGAATCAGCTTAATATCTCTACTCTTCCAGCCTATCCTACCCCAGATTGCAAAGTAGAAGCCATCATAACAAAACTCCAAATAAACACCAAGAAATCCCTTTACATTATCTGCATCTACTTACCACCAGGAAACAATATACCCATACTAGAACCCTTTCTCAGCTGGGTATCTACTACTTACCCCCAAGAAACTATAATTCTAGGTGACATCAATGTTGACTGGAACACTATCAATGCAGATAATCCTTCCTCTCATATGAACCTATATGGTTTCACCCAGACTATTACTTCAACCACTAGAATCAACAAGCCTAACAATAAAGAGAGTATTTTAGACTGGATACTCAAACAAAATCAAACACGCCTACAAAGCAGGAACCCTGCCTGATGATATAAGTGATCATGCTTTAACCTTTATTACTAGAGAAAGAACTGATTTCCCAAACCCCCCTAACATTCAAAAAATACGCTCTACTAAAAATTTTAACATAGACCTATTTCAAAATGAACTCAGCAAATGCAACTGGAGCCCCCTGAAATCTCTTCCCCTTGAAAATGCAGTATCATACTTTAATACCACTTTTTTATCCATTCTCAACAAACATGCTCCTGAACGCACCATCAGAATGAAACCCAATATTGCCCCATGGCTCTCTAAAGAAACTAAAAAGTTAATTCTCTCCAGAAATAAAGTCTGGGCGAAATGGAGAAACCATAGAAATTCCCTTGATCTTCTTCATTTCCGCCAACTTAGAAACTCGACTAAAAAAGCAATAATTACTGACAATTAAACCTACTACTGCAAACTTCAACAAACTCATCATAACAACCCCAAACAGTTTTGGTCATCTATAAATAGACTCCTCTCCCCAGGAACATCCAAAACTCCCACCCCTCTCAATGCCGACCCAGATACTCCCCACCTCACTGCAAATGCTTTCAACTCTTTTTTTACTGACACTATTCTATCACTAGCTAGACAACTTAGCACTAATAACTCCAGCCCACCTATAAACCAAAGACACCCTTCAAATAACTTTAAAATACAACCTATTCCTACATCTTTCATCTCTAGACTTATCCACAAACTGAAGCCTTGTACCCCTTCTGCTGACAAGCTCCCTTCACTTTTTCTCCAAAACCTGCCAAAGAAATTGCATATCCAGTATCTATACTTATAAACAGGACAATCCAAGAGGGAACCATCCCAGACATCTGGAAAATATCCCATATTATCCCTTTACATAAAGGTGGAAACTCCATTGAGTACTCAAACTATAGACCAATTGCCCTCCTTTCTCCCTTAGCAAAAATAATGGAAAAATGTATTCACCAACAACTTTTACAGCATCTCTCTCAAAACAACATAATAGCAAACTGTCAACACGGTTTCAGACCACATCACAGTACTACCACTGCTCTCCTATCATTTGTAGATACTATCAACAGGAACCGCAACAACAACCTTCTCTCTTCTGCTCTTTTCATTGACCTCTCTAAAGCTTTCGATATGGTCAACCACTCCATTTTAATTAACACTCTTACATCCCTCTCCTTTGATAATCTTGCCATTAACTGGTTTACATCCTACCTTGGCAATAGACAGCAAGCAGTTCGTTGGGAAAACCAAATTTCCTCACTCACACCCGTTTCCATCGGTGTACCTCAGGGCTCCATTCTAGGACCTCTTCTCTTCTCCCTGTTCATCAATGATCTTCACTTAGCAATTCCTCAATCTACCTGCATTCAATATGCAGATGACTCCACCCTTATCTGCTCTGCTTCATCTCCTAATGAACTTTCATCTATTACTCAAAATGTCTTCAACACTGTAGAAACTTGGTTCACCAGACGCAACCTCCTCCTCAATGCCAAAAAAACTAAACTTCTCCTTTTCTCTCCTAGCACTAGGTCCACCCCCTTGGACTTCACCATCTCCTCAAATAATGCCACTCTCATTGCTCCTGATCCAACAACAAAATTATTAGGAATAACAATTGATAACAACCTCTCCTTTGACCAGCATATTAACAACACCATTAAAACAGTCAATAGAAAAATAGGAAGCCTATATAGAATTAAACCTTTCCTAACATCATCATCCAGAGCCAAGATTGCCCACTCTCATCTTTTGTCTACTCTTCTTTATGCCTCACCAATTTTTACTAACCTTAAGAAAGCCAACCTTAACAAACTGGCTACTTGCTACAACAACATTGCCCGTTTGCCACTAGTAACCCTTTTAGAACTCATCACTGTATTAACCTGAAACTTCTAGGCTGGCTTGAACTACAAAACCTTCTGTTAATCCCTCAACTCACTATTGCCCATAAAATCTTATACCAACCAAACAAAACCCTATTCTTTCTAAACTTTTAATCCCTTATAACAACCTAAACTCCCTTCGCTCATCCAGTAAACTTATGGCTACTATAACAAAGACTTATAATTCTGCCGGTGACTCTCTCTTCAATAATACTGAAGGAAGGAACTGGAATCTGCTTCCTAGCGACATAACACTTACTACATCTCTGCCTCTCTTTAAACACAAAATCAAAGATTACTTCCAAAGCCACTGGCTCTGTTCCTGTTCAAAACCTGACTAATCCTTTACCTCCTCTGCGCTTTCCTACTACTCTGCACTTTCCTACTACTTTACTTTCCCTCTCTCTTTACTGTATCTGCTTCAGTCTACCTCCTTTTAGAGTATTTTGTTTCTTCTTTCCTCTATGCTAATCTCTCACAACTTTCCCTTCTCTTTTCTTATACTGCTTCCCTTCCTCCTCTCCTATTTTAGTGCATCTCTTTCTCCTTCTGTTACTAAGATTAGTTCTTTAATATTATTAATAAATTTTGCTCTCTGTTTTGTGCCTTGTTCTTGATGTTATTTCAGCTACTTAATGTTATTTTTAGAAATGTGATACTCTCTTTGTATATATCTGTTATTGGATACTATATTTTTTATTTGTCTTTTCATCTATGATGATTTTGTCCATTTGCTTGTCTATTGTAACGTTTTTTGTTCAAATTTATGTGGAGCTTTTCTCCCCGGGCCTCTACTGAAAATGGAAATGTATCCAGCTAGACTAGCCCGGTCAACAAATGTAAAATAAAATAATAAAATAAATAAATAAATCACCTGAAAAAGTTGTAACCTTGATTTGGTCAATTACAAGGAATGCAAATTGTCTGAATCCCAGGAAAATTGACAGAATGTCATGCCAAGACACTTTCGTTGTCTTTTCACTGAATACTGTACAAATGTTGATAAATTCTTTTATTTAAGGGATTCTAGGTTTCGCCGACATAGAAGGAAGAACATGCATCACAATTGGCAAAATATACCACTCTATCTGACCCACGGTTGAATTTACCACAGTTTTTGATTTGATTAACCTTAGCTGACCAAACACCATCGTAGCTGGTGTTAATGAATGGGTACTGTTTACAATGACCACATCTCATGGTTACTGGTGCCCCAAAATGCATGTGTATATTTGTATCTATATAATGCCTACAGAGATAATTTGTGACATATATAACAGATATTTAAGGGTGGTGATAACCTGCAAAAAGACAGGCCATTCTAGACTTCTGTCAGACAAATGGCTTGACTGTGGCCAACACATGGTTCAACAAGAGACATACAAGAGTAGCCAAAATGTAACTCAGGTAGACTTCCACCTTGTAAATAGTAAAGTCTTCTCCAGTGAAACAGTTAGCCTTCAGTATAAACCACTGGTTGCCTCAATCAGCAAGCAGTGGTCAGAGAGGGCTCTAAGGTCAACACAGATTAGGCTCAGGACCTGAAAGTTGACTGGAGAGAAAGCACGACAGTTCAAGAATTACTCAGGGCTCTAGCACCTAAGGAAGAAGAGGAAATAGCTAAGTATGTAAAAGAATGGTATTGTCTCAAAACAGCATTTCTTAGGATTATTGAGTAGATATGCAGCCAAGTCAGGTATGGAAATAAGGTACATAAAGAAAGATGGTGAAAGAACGCAGAAGTCTAGAAAAGTAATCAATAGAAAAAGGAGTGCAGGAAAAAGTGATAGAAAAGATAAACCAATACTGATTGGATAACAAAGAGGCTGAGACAGCAGTTGCAACAAAGGGTGAGGCATCAGAGGCACTCTACCAGCTTCTGGAAAGTGACTCAGAAGATAGCACAAAGAAACTATCAGGTTGCAAGTCAAAGACACAAAAATAAAGAATATAGTCATCAGGCACCCTTCATAAGTGATAATAGCAACGACCTGCCCACCAGTCCACTCCAGCAACTTCTAAATTAAGAAAACCCCACAGAAGCTGTAGACTGTTTACCTTTGAAACACTGAAAGTCAGCTTTATGAGCAGCCACTTGGGCTGAACCGTAAAGATGAATCCGAACTGTCGAACGTCTCTGAATTTTGAAACTCAGCAAATTGAAAAACAGATTCACTGAGTTTCGAACTCAGATGTCGAACACACACTGTAATGTAGGGGGGCAAGCCCCCCTGCACCCCCCATGTGGGGGGGGCTGCACCCCCAATACCCTCACTACTTTAATATTCTAACTCCGAGGTCGCACTACAGTGGGGAAGGGATCCATTTCCCAATCCCCACTATAGTACACTCTGCACCCACAATGCCGAATCTGAAATGAGTGAATGTCAATGTGCATTCGCTCATTGCACATTCGATGCATTTTTTTTTTCAGCTTGAACTTGAAAATGTACTTCCATGCAACTGTCTTTCGACAAGTTGCATTCCAACATTTCAAAGGTTAACCCTGTAGACACATACTCTGATGAATAGTGGTGGTTAGCCCACTGCAAAAGAAGAAAGAAAAGCACTAAGGAAAATAGTCAGGGAAAGTAGCAGGCCCAGATAAGATCACAGCAGATATAATCAAGATGATGGGTGAGTTAGGGGAGAAATGCCTCCTGTGGGTATTCATAAGCAGTACAGAGAGAAAGGCATATCCCAGATGACTTGAAAAATAAGCATAGTAGTGTTAATGTACAAGAACAAAGGGGACATTAATAACAGTGGGTAGTACAGGGATATCAAACTGCTATCACACAGCATGAAAGTGCTGGACATGGTGATTTATAAACAAATATGCATAGCAGTAGAAAGTAAGATGGGAGATAAGCAATTTGGATTCAGATCAGAATTCAGCACAAATGACCTGATGTTTCCAGTGAGTCAGTTCAGGAGAATCTACAGATGAGGAAAGAGTCCAACTGAGCATCCCTAGACTTGGGGTAAGAATATGGTATTCAAAGTCTCAGAAACATTGGCAGGATTAGTGAAGGCTAAGTATAAAGACCCAATGACACAAGTACAAATGGTATTCATACTCTCAGAGGGTTTCTCAATGGAAGCCAGTATGTTATCAGCCCACTACTGTTCATAAAGGTGATGGACCACATTAGCACACATATTGGAAAAGACAGATGAACAAAGTTGCTGCATGCAGACCATGTGGCTTTACAGGCAGACTCAACAAGAACTTCAGCAAGGGATAGAGGAATGGAATGCAAATCTGGAAGGACAAAGGATGAAAATGAGTATAGATAAGACAATTGCACTGGTAGCAAATTGTGAAAAATCAGAAGAAGCTGCGAAATGAGATAGAGGAGAAAATAGTGGAACAAGTTAACAGATTTAAGTACCAGAAAGGGATGGCTGAGAAGAAGAGAAGACTGACTGAGGAGGTTAAAGCTAAAATTATAGGGGCTGCAGCCAACTTGCAGAGTGTCAGGGGTAGTCTATGACAGAAGAATGCCAAAAGAAGGTGAAACATAAGGTATACAAAACAGTAATGCTACCAGTACTACTGTATGGTGTAAAAACCTGGGCTGTGAATTAACAGCATGTGAGAAAGCTAGAAGTGATGGAGTTGAAGTGCCTGAAATGGCTGGTAGGATGCACATTGTGGAACAGATTATGACATAAGGACACCAGAGCAGAAGCCAAGTAGCGCCAATTGCCAAGAAGGTCACAAACACAGATTTTGGTGGTTCAGACATGCAAGAAAGTATAAGACAATCTTGTGAAGAAGACTGTGGCAGACAAGAAAAAGGCAAGAGGAAATGAGGGCATCCAACAAAGAGATGGCTGGATTGTGTGAGAGAAAACCTGCGACAGTCAGACATGACGTCTGAAGATGGTAGAAGGTGGCTTTGAATAGAGAGAGATGGTAACAGATGATGCAACACCTTAGCCCTGTGCAGAAAATGGGAAAAAGGGGGTTGGCGGTGATGATGATGACCTATAGTAAAACTGATACATTTATTCCCATCAGGTCATTTATCCAATTAGCAGGGTTTGACTACCAAGAATTGCTGTCTGTCTTCTAGTAGCACAAGTGAGTACGTGCAGGTTATCCCCATATAATCAGGGCAGAGACAGTGTATCTAGTTATTTACCAGAATGCTAAGTGCCATCAGGATGACTCAAGCTATGTTCTGGGTAGTCACTACATTTGCTATTGTAAATTACAGCGGCAGAATTCTTTTAATGATGTCTGCTTTACACACACACACTCCCCTCGTGCACATCAGTATGATGCTGCATCACACTTTTTTTTTTTTTTTTTAATGAATGAGCACTAAAGTGGTCTAGTTTCTGTCCTCCTTCCCAAAGACAACTCAGGGAAAGCAGCATAGTTGTTAAGCATTTGCTTAATGGCAATCTGCTCTCTCCACATGCTAGTGCAGCCAAGGAGTGATTCAAAGACTATTTGTACTCATGCACAATAGCCTAGAATAAACTTATGTAAATGAAGGATTAGTGAGACTACAAAAAGATATGCTGTAAAACTTCTTATGCTAATATACCCCTTCCTGCTTGCTTGAGATTCATAGTCTTTTTGACAATTTTCTATGCCATCCACATATTTATTTCACATTTGTTAACCGGGTTGGTCCAGCTGAGCAGTTATAGCCAATTTTCAGTGGAGACCTGAGGAGAAAAGCTCCAGTAATAGATGTAAACAAAGTAATACAAGAATAAGTAAACAGCATGTTAATACAAGAATAAAAAAAATAACATGGCTCAGTCAGTAAACAAAGGAATAAACATACTATGGTTGAAATGCAATTACCTTACAGAACTTGGAAGAGTTGTTAGGTAATATATGATAGTTATACACAGTACCAAAAGGTCATGCAGTAACCACACAGAAATTTCAGAAGTTAGTTAAATATGATTATAATACAGTATTTAAGGTGCATGAGTAGGATGATCAGGTGGGATCCTGGCATGAGCATATCCAGTTAGTTTGGAAGAATAATTTTAGTTCTTTTTTGAAACTTGCACCTTGAGTGATGTTTCATAGGTTACAGGGTAGGCTGTTCCAGATTTTTGAGATGGAAGATTTATATAGAATATTTCCTATGTTCAGTTTAGATGTAAATGTTTCTAGAAGAAATTTCTCAGTGCTACGGAAGGGGCGAAGGGGGGGAATAGTGTGTTAAAAGATTTGAAAGGGAGGGGCAGGAAGTGGGTTTGTTAAGTATACAGTGGGTTAACTGTAATTGGGAAAGTTTTAAGTGATGGGAGAATTCAAGCCATTGTAGCTTATGGAGGGGGCTAGGCAGTGGTGGGCTGAGCTGCAAATCTGGCAGTTTTGTTGTAGGTCTGCTCAAGTCTAGAGAGTAAACAGGATCAAAGATTATTGAAGACAGGTAAACCATAGAATAGGCTAGGGAGGAGGTACGTTTGGGCAAGGGATTGTCTAGAAACTACCGAGAGGAATTTTGAGCTACAGTATAACACGCCTAGTTTTTGATTAGTTTTTTTTTATTGAATAGTGAATGTGTAAGTCAAATTTTAACTGGTCGTCAAAAGTCATACCAAATAATTTTGTGTGATTGTCTACACTGAGTATTGTGTTATTTAGAGAGGAGATGGAAAAATTAGCCTTGAGATGGTCCTTATTTTTGGGAGATAGAGAAGTAGCTTTGTTTTTTTTGGGATTCAGGATACGCTGAATGATTTTTAGCCAATTTTCTACAAGATGTAAGGATTGCTGTGTGTGCATTTGGAGAAGTGTGATGGAGTTAGTAGATGTAATAAGGGTGGAATCATCAGCATACTGAATGAGACTGGAGAGGGAGGTTGAGAAGTGAAGGTCATTGGTAAAGATGTTAAAGAGAAGAGGTCCAAGAATGTAACCCTGGGATACACCAGTTTGTATAGGTAAGAAAGGAGAGCAGGATGATTGCCATTTAACTGACTGAAGTCGGTCGGTAAGGTAACTATATAACCATGAGAGAGCTGAGCTGGATAGGTTGAGGTTATATAGTTTGGTCAGAAGTTTGGAAAGGGATACCATGTCAAATGCCTTAGATTAGTTGAGGAATAGGCAAGAGACTAAGTTATTACTGTTCCTAGATTCAGCAATGGTGTGGGTGAAGGATAGCAGGGCTGTAGAGGTGCTATGGTGAGGTCAGAAACTGTTTTGGGTAGCGGAGAGAAGATTGTTTTGTAGGAGGTAATGATATTTGATTGTGAATACACTTTTCTAGTATTTTGGATAGTGGGGAGAGTATGACAATCGGTTGATAATTAGTGGGATCATTTGGGTTGCCTCCTTTGTGAAGGGGGATAATGTAAAAGAATTTCCAAATTTTAGGTATGGTGGCATCTTTTATAGAATGGTTAACGAGTATAGAGACTGGATAGGCAATGGATGTTGCAGCAAGCTTGAGGAAATGGGGAGGAGTTTGTCAGCAGAGTGAAAACATAGTTTAAGTTTGAGGAGTAGAGATTTTATATAGGATGTAGAGATAGGGATTAAAGTGAGACTACTGTTGTTAATATAATAGGCAGAATCACATCTTTTCTACTGACTTTGTATTTGGTGAAAATGCTTGCTTTCACTGCCAATATGGTTGTTTCCTTGTGTGAGCTGCTAATGTTGGCTGAGCCAAAACCGCTTGTGCCTAAGCAGTGCTTCCTGGCCAAGAAGGCAAAGAAATAGGCAAATAACTCATTGCAATTTTAATAATCAGGAAAATCTTGATAGGTTTACAGTGGGCAGGGCCATTTTGTGGGCTTTAGTGGGTATGCGGCTCATAGATGAGAACTGGACGGATGCATGGCCTTCCTCACCCTGTGGCTGCTGAAGTATGTATAATGTTCACTGTACTTGCTACGGGGACCTTTCCAACACATCAGATATTTCTCAGGCTTCTTCCTCTGTGATACTTAAGCAGTTCCTTGGAATACTCTTAGCACATGCTGATCAATTTACTTATATGTCAGTCTTACCTCAATATTAAATCATTACTAAGTGTACCTTCTATGGGAAGGCAGATTTTTCTGAGGTGCTTGGTGTGACTGATTGCACCCATATTGCTATTAGAGTCCTATCTGTATGACTAGGGGAGTGGTACCACAACAGGAAGGGTTACCATTTCATCAACTGTCAGGTAGTGTGTGAGGCATGTGGGGTGCCGCACCAATGTGTCAGCCCAGTAACTTGGCAGTGCCCATGATTCTCACATCTGGCACACAAGCTCACTTTCCACCTCTTTATGTATGGCAGAATACCCTATAATCACCTTGTCGTTAAGTGCAAACTTTTGTTCTACATCCATAGTAATCTCCGTACTCAGTTTTGCAAATTTGTTGCTTATTACTACCTGTACTTCCAATTGTAATGTCCCCCCTTTTCTCTTTCAGGCAATACAGGTTAATCACTCAAATTTTGAAACTGTATAATACTGCTCAGTCCCATACACAGATTGTCATCAAGCAAGTGTTTGGCCTGTTGAAAGCCCATTTCCATTGTGTGGACAAGTCTGGGGGTGCCCTTCACTATGAAATGTACTGCATGTTGCATTCTGCGCAACATAATCATGTACCAGACAGGTGATCAAGTGCCCCAAGATGGCAATGCAGCTCCTGCTACTGATACTTCCACCACTGATTATGTCGATGGACATGCAACAAAATGTTCTGCTTGTATGTTTAGGGGTATCATCTGTGTTGTAGGAATGATCATTACTTGATAATTGCTTAGGGAAGATTTCAGGTAGTAACTGGAAAACAACTCTGGTATATCAGCATGCATTGGAATAGTACTTCACCTTAGAGATTATCTTGTGCTCACATCCATCCAAAATGAAAACTGTATTACATTTTTGAGGTATGTTCTACTGTCTCTGTACTATTTTGAGATATACAACAAAAAAATATATTTCTCTATAAAGTTACTGCACATCAAATTAATCCCTTCTGTCAGACACCAGCCCCCGTTTCATCAGTAGTAACAACATTCACATTTCTGCAGTGCTGAGGGTGAAGTGGCGCCAGTGCTAGTCTCACTGGCAGGCTTTATGGTATTATGACAATCCTACATTCCCTTATGCAATAAGCTCACAATAGTTTTGTAAATTGCTCTCTGCTTAATCACGTAGCACAACCCCCTTTTTAAATAAATGTAACATCAGCCAAGTGAAGCAGATGCAGGTCAATTGTAGGTTGTGCAAGATTCAGTACCAGCTGCATGCACTGTGACACACAGATCTAATGTGTCATACACAATGTTCTCTTAATGGCTGGCTGAACTAGATACTGAATTGGTTTGATGACATGATCTACTCGATGCAGGTGACTCTATGGACAATGAAATCACAGAGCTGCAATGCGAAGACCTCGACTGACAGGTTCCACTACATACAGAGGAAGTCTGATGAGGCCTGCCTCCTTTCTTATTGTTATGTCACCCCTACATTTTGCAGCACTTTCCTGAGAAACACATGGGGTATGGCCTACTCTGCCTCCACGTGTGGACAGTTCTCTGTCCATATCCAGCTGTACTTTCTGCCAAAGTCTGATAAGTCTTCCTAGTGTTAGCAAGGAAATGAACATTAATGTTGTGTTTGCCATCATACTGTGCATGTGTGTGATTGTGGCATTTTCCCTAGCCTCCTTCATTCCTATGTATTAGTGAAAATCCTCATGTATACCCTGCAGTACTTTTGCCATCTTTACCTGACTCACTGTGACAGTGGACTGTGCCTGAATGATGTCCTGGCACATCTGCTGCTGGACAGCTAAGGCTTTTCATGTCTCAGGAGCAAGCTGAGAGATGTACCTTCACCTGGCACCCCTTTGCAAAGGTGTTATACAAAGGATCCTGGCAAGTCTGACATGATAGCCGTACCTCTCAGTTGTCCAGATTTTCACCTCATATTTCTGGTGTGTTCCTCATAAACTTTGTGATTTTTTTGGATTTTTGTGAAAAATCAGTCAGGACTGTATTCACTAAATAAGGACAAGCATTTGAATTTCAGTCTTCATACCCTTTACAAAATGCATGGCAACACAAGACCTTTTATTCTACAAACTCTCTAAGTTTAAGAGTAATATTTACAATCTGTCCCTATTTTGAGGGGTTTTGAGTCATCTATTATTTTTGGCTTTGTCCAAATTTTTTGTGCTAAGAAGCTGAGATGATAGCATCTTTGAGGCTGTTGTAATGGTTCAATAGATAGTAATGTTGAGCCCCCCCCCCCAACTTGCAATGTTATATACTCATCTACTTGAGTATATGAGAATGTGTCACTGCCTGTGGAATGATGTGGTCCTGCTAGTACACTTTACGAATGTGCGTCACCTATAAAGCAATCCAACACTTCACTATTACAAAAATCAAAACTAAATGCATCAAGACTGACTTCCACTCCTGATACTTAAGTGCAGCCCAGCATTTTACTAGTAGAAACAGCAAAACTAAATTAATGAGGACACACTTTGGAGTGACGCCTAAATGCAGTGCAACACTTTAGTAATACAAACAGCAAGCCTGAATGATTGAAGACTGCACTAAAATGCTGTACTAGTAGAGGCAGCAAAATTGCAGTGACTCTGTCATTTCACTTTTGCAGTCTTACTTATTTTAGCCAGTACTTAACTGCACACATTTAGCAAATCTAATAAACTTTAGACTGCTGCTGTTCTGCTTTGCTGTAAGTTGTCTGAATGAAAATATAGGCCTTAATGCAGCAATATGCAAGTACACAGTTACAAAAACTGAGCCTAGTACTTTCCTATTCTCATTCATATCAGTGTACAAAATCAATACAAGTTATTGTCAAACAGACCTTACTAAATCAATTCAGTCTGTATAATTTCCCAGCAATTACTGAATTGTGTTCTTTCAGTAATATATTTTACTTATTTCACAATTAAATTAAGCAGCTGATGAAAAGCTTGGCTCATTTCAGTTAAAAATGGTGATCCGAAGGCTATTGGCGTAAACTGGGGCTGATTTATAAACTCCCTATGCAAATGATAATTAGTTAAACTGAGCTCTATGAATTGCAAACTTTCTTATAGCAAAAATAAATAAATAAATAAATAATGAAGCCAGGAAAGGAAATGAAAGATGATCAGGAAATAAGTAGATCAGTCATTATTGGTAGCACTTTGCATTAGTCCAGCAAGGTGTATTGAAGTGTTATTCATCTATTGTCCCATATCTGCTAACAAAAAAAATCTCTCATAGAATGTAATCAGCAGCTAAGAACACAGGTATAGTATAAGTAAACAAGTACCCTCCTCTTTTCTTCACTTCTTTCTTTAACTGAGGAGGATCATGATTATAATAAAGAAAAGTCTCTGTGGAGATTTGAAATGTTTGACAGAAGATGGTTGTTAGTAATAAACAAGAAAATAATTTCATTAAATACATATAAAAAAAGACAATCATGCATTCACTGTTCCATTCTGAGGGAAAAAAGAAGATACTACAGAAGTCATTCAAATGTAAGTGGTAATTAGAACACACGTGCACAAATACTTAAAGGCCTGTAAGTAACCTTTGCAGCACAGCCAATAGTACCATTTGGCAGCATTAATAATCTTTATAATATGTAGTACAAGTTCATGCAGTGTACCCACTTAACAAATGTTTACTATACACTTTCAATAAAATATTTTAACAGCAACTTATGAGTCTTCTTGTGTGCATGTCATGTCTCTCTCTCTCTAATTTCTTACTTTTTTTCTTTCTCTCTCTCTATGTTGTCTTTTCCATTGTTCCAGAGATCCTGGGGCAGCTCAAGCACATGCCACCAAGGACAGGGAACAATCACCACCTCCTTTTGTCCACCCAGGAAGGGTACATCTTCACAGAATTTGTCCCGTGCCTCTGGTCCTGTGTGTACACTGGTGCATGGTAACCTGGAAAGCCATTAACGGTGCAAGATTTTCGACCCGTTCAAAGATGCAGTGGATTGGGTTGTGGAGAAACACTTGACCAATGGATAGTGGGATGAAGACTCACTGACTCAGACAACACTGATCATAGAGCCTGTAAGAGGTCACCATCTCCACAATACCCGAGTCACCATCTGCAGGTCCTTAAGGCAGAGGGGGGATAACTGACATTCTCCAAACTGAGGAAAGGTCTGTTCCAAAATCTCCAGACCCTCCAGCTTTTTGTTTCTGTCTGCCATCTGTATGTCTTGTGTCCAGCACCAATGTCAACCCACTGTATTGCTCCTGTCCACCTTTTCCGTCTTTCATGGTGTCTGATTTCCTTAACTCGTTCATAATCTAATCTCATATTCCTCTTTTTCCCAGATTCCCTATTATATAAAAAAATATGAAAAATAGGGGGGGTCTAGCCCACACCAAAAGCACAGTACCTGTCCTCTCCCTCCTCCTCCTCCAACACATCCCTATTGATGTCTTTCCTTCTGTATGCCCTTTGTCTTCCCCCTCCTCTGCATTTCTAGCTGTCCTGTCTTCCCCTTTTCAAACCTATAAAGAACCAATCAGGGTGTTCACATAAGGACATACTTACATTCAATAGACAACACCTTATATTTTTTTAAATGCACTTCTATATGTTTGCACAGCATTCTCCCTTCCTTTAACTGACCGACAGGGCTTGCTCATGCTCAGCTTTCATTAATGTAAATACCTGAAAGTAATTATGACTTTGTAGTCATGCATTTCCATTCGAATATGACCAAGCTAGTTTTACTCCACTTTACAAACTTACAGACAGCTCAAAGGCTTATGGGCATTTCTGCACAGCCCTTCACTTTGGTATATTCAGCACCATTATCTGGTGCTGAACATATCTGCATAAAGGCAAAGTGGCACTTTCCACCATTTAGTCTTGCACACACATGAACCCTGGAAATATACATATTGCTATAAATCTTCTATTAATAAACATTATGAAAGATCACTTTCCTAGGCTAACATTTATCTCCACTTTATGCACTAGAAATTAATATCTTGCCCTCTTGCCGGAGGTTAAATGATGGGAAACAACCAAAATGGACTTCTGTATTCCTCACCAGATAAAAATATATTTGTGAGCATCAGACCAAATGTCCTTTAGTGTTTAGACTGGTGTAAAGCAGGAATAAAAGCCAGGATTTGCTAGAAATTATTTTAATGTAGATTTAAATCCATGGAGGTTAGAAATGGACCTCAGAGCAAGTGGGATTGAATTCCAGGATCTGGCAATGCAACTAGAGGATAGGGCATTTCCTGCAGCTCTCTCATGGTTCTAGGTTGAAATATTTTTTTTTTTATCATATGAGCATAGAGGTCTTTTGGAATAGTAGTGGTGGAGAATGTTGTTTAGTGATGGGTATTTTGAAAGTTTATCTATTTACTGGCAATGGTTTAAATGGAAAGTCCATTTGGGTAAAAAAAAAAAAAAAAAACTTCTTCAAAGGAGGCCATGGAGAGAACACCAAAAGGAAAGATGGTGGGGTAATTCAAGACAATATAATTTTATTAGAGCAGAGCAATGATGGCTGCTAGTTGCAACTAAGCTACCACACAATTACCATTTAACATCTGAACAGCAAATTTGCATCACTAAATCACTCATACAATTCCTTACCAACTTTCATTATTTATGTTCACAAATATCTTTGGCGTTGCCAGATGATGTAAACTGATTTTTACCAACATCTGTGAATGATACTTGACTATTATATTAATATTTTATAAAGCACAACAGTTTTGGAACACTGCTGAGGAGAGAGAGAACAAGTAAGTGGGAGAGAGATGCTCAGCACAACTTCTTTAATCAAGAATTCTTTTAAAACCAAAAATATGAAGGGAAGAGACCTAAAGTCTGGGACAAAATTTAAATAACAATAATTCACTAAATGAATCAATAGACATTCAGCATGCATTTTCTAATCAACAAGAAATAAACTATATCATCTGTCTTCCCTGACTGACAGTAATCAATGGCAAATTATAATAGGGGAGATTTGGGTGGCCACCGGGGCCCATGACTTCAGGGGTGCCCAATTCAACATAAAATTATTTAAAATGATAGGAAAGTTATATTTGTCACTTCTAATTTTAATTAGCTTGTGCACTGGAAAAAAAAAGCAGTACCTAACTTTATAATTATTTTTTTTAGTAAACTAGTAAAAGCCTCTGAGTATCTGGTTTGCAGACCCATTCAGATTCTCAAGAACATACATCAATCTGCATCACCAAATCATTTTCTTCCTAGGCTAATGGCATGTATTAGCTGCTCCTCATGTTACAGAATGCATCCACTTCTCTGTTCCTACTAAAATTATTATTTTTTATGACATCACTGTGCATGCTTGCAAAAGCAAATTACAGGTAAGAGGTAAGCACACAGCTCTCAATTGTACAAAGAAGTATTCCTCAGTCTTACAAAGTCACTGTTCCATGTTGTTTCATATTGATGAGGACTGTTACACAGTGGTTGCTAATAATGTTGTTTTTAAATATTATGCATGTTAAACCTCTCAGCTGTGCAAGCTTATCCAGAAAATTCCTGATTTTACCTCATATTTAGCCCTGCCCCTAGTAAACTCTGATCTTCTGGTAAATCACTGAAGATTATAGTCAGTCAGTAAGGCCAGACATTAAAGTTTCATACATCTTGTTCAGAAAATGAATGTTAATACAAAAATTGTCCTCCTATGAACTTGAGAGAATTAGAATATTTAGAATTTGTCTGATTTTGGTCCTTTTCCCCCCTCCCCATTATTTTTGCCTTTTTCATTAACAGACCTTTTTGGAAGTATAATCTATAACATTTTAATCATGCTTTGAGCGTGCTAGCTGAAGTTGTTAGTAGGTTTAACGTTTTGCCTATTTGTTCCACAATATGGGAGGTACTGTTCCACATTTTGGAGATGGACGGTTAAGAACTACGGACAAAAAAGAAGATTCATAAAGCATCTCTCTCATTCTTTTTTTAACATGATGTGGGGAAATGGAAAACCTGTATTTCTAGCAAGTGGCATAACCATTTTATAATCTGATCCTATTTTGGGGGCCTTTATCTTTCATCAATTTTTGGCTTTGTCCTTAATTCTTGTACTAAGACAATGACAGTTTTTTTCTGTTTGGTGTTGCATGACTACCGCAGTATGCATTTGTGGTGTAATATAAGTTGGAATTCTTGCAGTTATTAAATTGTATGAAACAAAGTTGAAATTACGAGCGCAGCGGTCTTTCTTCTTTTATTATTATCATTATTATTATAGTCAGATGACATGGACACTAAAAAGGGGCTATAATGTCTGAATGGAGTTGAAGGCTGTGAGTGGATAAAAGTAATATACTTTTATCTTTTGCTCAATTAATTCCCTGGTTTTGTAGGACAAGTATGTACTTCTATGAAATAAGTTGGAATACTTGTGGCTAATCTCTGAAACAAAGTTGAAACTGAAATAATGTCTCTCTCAACAACCTGATTTTGCAGAATGATTCCGATTTTGCTTCATATATATGGTTTGCTCCTTGTAAATAAATAAGGTTTTCTGCCAAATCATGGAGGATCACAAGTCAGTGAATATGGCAGAAGTCTGAGGTTCAGATTCATATGCTTCAGAATATAATTACTAATGCAAAAACTATTCTAGCAACTTGCAAAGTATATAGCAGCAATATTTAAAATCTGTCCCTGATTTTGATGCATCACCCCCTCATTATTTTTTTCTATGATCTTCATTCTTGTGCTAAGTTGTTGAGATGCATTATTTTTCTGCCACACATTTTATATATATATATATATATATATATATATATATATATATATATATATACACACACACATTAGATATATATATATATATATATATATATATAAACCATTCAGTAGATTACCTTTCAAACATCAAAAGCCCAGAATCCCAAACATTATTTTCACAAGATGAAAATAAAGTTAAAATTCTGAATCACAAACTTTTTCCCAGGGCAAGTAAACACTTTCCCAAAACTGCACAGTACAAGCCGAACCATATGAAACCCACCTAGGTGGGGGGTTATGCCCAGCACACCCCTGCTAACTATATAGACCAGCTCTGGGATCACACTACAGTGAGGAAAAGGGCATATTTCCCAATGATGGGCAAGTGTTTATTTGCCCTGGGAAAAAGTCTGTGATTCTCGCAGAAATAACATTTGGGATTCTGGTCTTTCAATATTTGAAAGAGAATATATATATATAGGTTCATAGGTTGGTACTAGGCTATCAGCCCTAGGGCCTATACAAGCCTAGCCTTAACAATTCCTGGCTATTTCTTCCCACAGTATTTGCTTCCCTGGACCCCTGTCTAGCAGGGCAACTGATGTGATCCCTGGGGTGCATTTCCTATCTCCCATCCAGTCGTCAAGGTTTCTTTTGAAAAGGGTCAAAGAGGTGCTCTGCTTGACATGGATGGGCAGTCTATTCCAGAGTCTGAGGAGTCACTGGGTCAGCAACCTATCCTTGCAGCATGTTTTGTTCATTGTGATGAAAAGGTTTAGATCCCTGGAGCATGTGGCTCTGAGGGATAAAGATTTCTTTAAGTGTGCTGTATTCTTAGCTTTGGAGAGTGAGGTTTTTACCTGTGTGGCCATTACCAGAATTTGGCAGTCTTTTGGTATTGAGATGGGCTCTTTAGGGGGTGAGAGGGGGTGAAGTTGGCACTGAAGCGATCTGCCAGGATATTGGCAATATCCTTGAGATCAGTATATTTAATGCCATTCTGTTGTAGCTCAGAGCAGATCTGAGCATTGCCATTTAAATTCTTGACATAACAGCTCTGGGTTTGACATGGCCTTTTATGTTAAGCAGAGATCACCCCTGAGTAGACTATATGCGACAGAGTATAGCTGGAGTTTTTTTAGATGGTCCAGCATAGGGCATCTGCTTTAGGTTTGTGATTCTTTTAGTGAGGTTCCTGCGGCCTTTCCAGTTGTTGCAGATGGCTTGAGAGGTACATACCAAATGGGGCATTGTATTCTATTAATGGGTCTAATGAGGGATGAGTACAATGGGACAATGACCTCCTTTTTTCTGGATGAAAATCTCTTAGTGATGAGGTGTGCCACATAGAAGGATTTCCTGACTGTTGTGGCAATGTGGTTATTGAAGGTGAGACCACTGTCCACCTGTGTTCCTAAGTCCCTTATAATACTTTCAGTGTTTAGTGTGCTGCCACATATGTGGTAATTCACGGGTACATGTTTTTTTTCCCAAAGGGGATAACTATACATTTCATGGCATTGAGCTTGAGCCCATGGCTCTGGCACCAAGCACCTGTTTCTGTAAGGCCCTTTTGTAGAATATCCACATCATTTGGGGATTCAGTAATGGCTCCCAGTTTGGAGTCTTCTGTGAACTTTGTTAGCCAGAGACCCTTAGTGCTGGCCTGTACTTCAGAGAAGAAGATGCCAAACAAGAGCGGTGCCAGGACTGAACCCTGAGGTACTCCACTTGTCTGGAGCTGGATTTGGAGTCGGCTACTTCTACAGTGTGGATTCTGTCAGTAAGCCAGTTGGCAACCCATCAAGTGACACAGGGATTAATGTCCAGCTTAGTAAATTTATCAAGGATTTCAGAGTGGGGGATGGTGTCAAAGGCCTTGGCAAGGTCCAGATAGGCTGTGTGGACCGGCTTACCCTCATCGACAGCTCTGGAGACTGATTCAAAGAAGTCAATCAGGTTCAAGAGACAAGATCATCCCTTCACAAACCCAAACTGGGTGGGGTCTAGAGTTTGAAGGTTGCCAATGTCTTTGTTTATAAGTTGCATGATAATACGTTCCATGGCCTTGCAGATCAGGCTCGTCAGACTGATGGGATGGTAGTTCCCAGGATCCAAGGTGGATCCCCCCTTGTGGAGTGGGATAACTGAAGCTGTGTGCCACTCAGTGGGCATGAATCCTGAGTTGAGGCGATGATTAAACATGACACTTAGGTGAGGTGCCAGTTCATTTTGTAGTTCATGCAGTATACAGCCCAGGATGTTGTCTGGTCCCATGGATGCTGTATTCTTAGCTTTGGAGAGTGCGGTTTTTACCTGTGTGGCCCTTACCAGAATTTGGCAGTCTTTTGGTATTGAGATGGGCTCTTTAGGGGGTGAGAGGGGGTGAAGTTGGCACTGAAGCGATCTGCCAGGATATTGGCAATATCCTTGAGATCAGTATATTTAATGCCATTCTGTTGTAGCTCAGAGCAGATCTGAGCATTGCCATTTAAATTCTTGACATAGCTATAGAATGCCTTGTAGTTGTCTTTGGAATCTTTGGCAATTTTATTTTTGTAACTAGCTTTGGAGGATTTGATGAGGGATCTCAGCTTCTTACTAAGGCTGGTAAGGGAGTTTTTTTTGCATCCTGGGATTTTCCTCTTTTCTGCAACAGTTTCTTCCTTTTGTTGTAAAGTTTATGGCAGGGGACCACCAGACTGGCTTCCATTTTTTGGAGGAGAGCGTCTTGGTTCTATTTGGGTTAGCATAATTCATGCACGAGTGGATGTGCTCATACAGTGACTTAGTGTAGGATTCAGAAGTTAAACATTCAGTTCCCATCTGCATGGGTGTCATGAAGTTTGGCACTTCTGACTTCAGTAGCATGAAGTTAGCTTTGGAGAAGTTTTTTACGGAAGTTTCCTTACTGGGGGGTGGGGAAGGGATGTGGATATCAAGGGTTATTAGCTTATGGTCAGACCTGACCAACGATGGGGTGACTATAGGTGAGGAGCATCGATTTCCCATGCTGGTAATGACCAGGTCTAGGATATTGGAGCCCCCTGGTCGGACTATGGATTAGCTGATCCAGGGTATTGGAATTTATGAATTCCAAGAATCGTTGGGCAAAGGTGTTGGTACATGAGTAGTTTTCCCAGTTAATGGCGGAGTAGTTGAAATCACCCAGTATTAGGGTGTTTGGTTGTATCTTAATATTTTCCAGTATGTTTAGAAAGGTGAAGTAAGAATCTTGGGGCATGGAGGGTGGTCTGTAGCAAGCTACAATTTGGATTGCAGTCTTACCTAGTGTTAGTTGCACCTGTAGAATTTCAGACGCAGTGTTGGCCAACTAGCCTGGTAGTGTGAATATCCTTGATGAATATGGACACTCCTCCATCTTTAGTGTTTCGGTCCTGGTTTGGTGGCCGAAAAGTGTGGTAAAAGTTGTAGCGTGATACTGCAGGGTTGCTCTCTGGAGCCTTGAACCAAGTATCAGTTACTGCACAGATGTTCTCCATTTTTAGGAGGGCCTCGAGAGAGTGCATTTTTAGGTTTAGACTTCTAGCATTGAGTAGCATTACTTTCAGATTTTGCATGCTTGTACCAGTTACGGTGGTGGTTTTGTCCTTTGAACTTTGGCTAAAAAAAGCACTATAGGGGTGGCAAAAGCCTTAGCCAGTAACCTGAATCCCGGGGAGACAGGTGCAGTCCATCTCTGGCAAAGCATCATGGTCTGTTGATCATGTCGTCCCAGGCAGACAGATACTGGATCCACTTTGAATGACACCAGAAGCTTAGCCAATTGTTGGTGTCAGTCATTTTGTCCATATACTGTGGTATCATTCTGGGCGAAGGCAGGATGCTACTCAGGACTAGGGTCATACGTGCCTGGGCCACATGATCCGAGAGCTCTTCCACATCTCTTTTCATGTAGTCCAGGGAGGTACATCTCAAGTCATTCACTCCAACATGGACAATGAGAGAGTCATATTTGTACTTGTTGTGGAGTGACTTGAGTGCATGCGTTATGTGGCAGATCCTGGCACCTGACAGACAGCTAATTTTCTCCTTGTTCAGCCTGGTGAGTGGGACATCAGTGTGCCTGACTATAGAGTCGCCCATGACTAAAGTGTTGGGTATGTTGTCTTGTCTTAGGGGCTGTTATTGGGTGGCCCACTGGTGTTGTGAGCTATGTGACATATATATATATATATATATATATATATATATATATGTATATGTATACACACACAGACACACACACACACATATATATATATATATATATATATATATATATGTGTGTGTGTGTGTGTGTATATATATATATATATATATATATATATGTGTGTGTGTGTGTGTGTGTGTGTGTATATATATATATATATATATATCTATATATATATATATATATATATATCTATATATATATATATATACACACACACACACATATATATATATATATATATATATATATATATATATATATATAGTGTATGTAAAATATGTAAATGTTAATAAAAAAATCTTACAAATACGGATTTCTAGCATATAACTTTCAACCTGCTATCTTTTAAAAAACATTTGATATTAACAGTTTCATTCAGTCCTGGGTGTTCATCAGCCATAAGACAGATCTGCCATTTAGTTTCTTTTTGTCCAAAGTATTTTTAAAGTCACCAATCCTTAAATTATCCTAAACTTGCTCTAACACAAAGAACAGAAACTTTGAATGCTTCACTGTTTATGAAGGTCAGACATTTAAGGTATACATAACCAAGCTGTTGTAACTGATGTTACTGACATTATTGTATTAAAATGACAACAGTTCAAATGGTCTTTTATGATTTAAAACAATCAAGACTGGGTAACTGAAAAGACTTGTACATGAGATTTGTAAAACAAGCGAGTACAATGGGGGTGGGCCCATAGTTTGAAAACCATCCAGGGCCCAAGGTACACTTAATCCACCATGGCTAGTAATCTCTCCTGATTTATCAGAAAATGAAATATTTTCAAACGACAAAGCAAAATTAGTGACAGATGAGGCACTGGGGATTCCACTGCCTTGCACTTTATGCATCTTTTCATTAATTAGATTACAATGAGACATCCAAAGTGTTCTCTGTAAAGTAAGTAGCTATAATTGCTGACTGTGTGTGCATGTGTTTAAGTGGTTGTGTATATAAGGATTTCCGTCTGTGCATCTGCATCTCTTTGTGTTTTTGTCTACATGTATAAAAGTAAGTGTGTGTGTGTGTGTGTGTGTGTGTGTGTGTGTGTGTGTGTGTGTGTGTGTGTGTGTGTGTGTGTGTGTGTGTGTGTGTGTGTGTATATATGCATGCACAAATGGACATTAAACACTTCCATATATTTTGGATGTAAAATACTTCTTCCAACAATTACATATGCTACAGCAAATTTGAAACATTTGGCGGAACTATTTTACAAAAAAAAAAAATACATATATATGCACACGCACACTGATAAAAAATACAAAATTTAAAAGATACCTGTTATCTAAGTGTAATATTGCCCTCCAAGCTGGGCATTATCGGGGAAATAACAGACCTTTCAGGAGCAGCACAGCCCAATACCACTTCAGAATACCCCTTAAGAGGTCCATTATTTGCACAATAATCACCACCCTGTTAGACATTATTGCTTCCTTTCCCTTATTGCTTAAACATAGCACTCCTAAGAGGACTGCTATATTTTAGTATTAGTACTGGGAAACTGCACAGTTTACCAAGATAATCTGTGCAACATGGATTTTTTTTTTTTTTTTTTTTTTTAAGAAACAAGGGCAGAGGAACAGCACAGCATTTTAAAAGTACAAACATAGCTTTTGCTCAAATTGTAGGAATATAGCATAAAATATTTCACTTAATGGAGGACTGCAAGAATGCTATTGATATCTGTGAATATTATCCATGCTGTTCCACAGGATATACTTGGCAGATGTAACATTTTAGTTCCTCATTCTGCAAAATACAATCTTTGCAGTGATTATTTTAACAAACCCACACTCTGCATGTATCCTTGCAATCACTCTGCCACAGTACAGATTCTGAGGTTGTTGCATGCCATGTGGTCAGACTACATTCCTCAAAATGATCATAACCCTAGCTTGCAAACTGTGTCAGTTTTGAACAGCTGGAAATGTTTGAATGTTGTAACATATAGCATAATGCACAAATGATAGTGCATAATAAGAAGATGGATGTTAGGGCTAAATAATGAATCAAAGTTTAAGCTGCTGAGCTACTTTTCATAATATTTATTTAATGTTTCATTTAAAGGTCTAAATGTATGAATTTGACACTGCATAAATAGATATGGCACTTCATGTACAGAAATTTAATGATAAAATACAGGCACACAAGGTTCAGATCTCATGGCACAGTTAAGTTTGATTTTCTGTCCCAGATGTTCTGTGATGCAAAGCTAAACCAATTTATGTTTAACTTTCCGTGCTTTAAAACTTAGTCTGAGAAAGTAGAGCATTTGCCTAAAAAAATCTCTCCCTTCTGCAGCTCTGACAAGTAAAAGTAACCCTCATGCATCTTAAAATTAATCATTATTACCTGCCTTTCAGGGGCTTCAGAAACATGACTTTTTTCTGCCTGAGGTATGACAGATTCTTCTGGCCTTTTGGCTCCTGTCAGTTTCTTTGGTTCTTTATGGGATTTTGTTTTAATTATACTTCTAAAAATTATGTAGACCAGGTCAAGTCTTTCTAAATATATATGCCACCTGTCTCTCTCCGTCTCTGTGTTTCATTCACAAACACATGCATGCTCACATATATAATACATATATTAGGTTACTCTTCAACAGCTGAAGCCCTTTTTATGAAAAAATGCAACAATCGTCTAATACAGTCAGCCTCACTGCAGGATTCCTGAAAGAATTGTTCTCCGAGCCAGAAACAAAAGAGTTGTTTGCTATAGCATGATGCTCTTCAAACAGTTACAAGACAGAGAACTATATTTCTGAAATGATGATCTCTCCAAATAAATAAAATGTTAATCTCCATGTCTCCATCTACCACAAAATAATGCAACTTTCAGGTAAAATGTCAGAAATATACTGTGCATGCTTTGATTCTGTTTGTGTGCCCAGGAAAGGAAGAGGAGGGGTCTAGTCTCTACCTAGCGAGCTGAAGACTGTATATGTAGCAGGTATGTAGAAGAAAACAAATGGAAATTAAATTACAAAGTATAAAAACTTGGAAGTTAAGTTGGAGAGTAATCTAGCCACCAGTGTGAACTGCATACATGAAAAACACTCAAAAACAGTAACTGCAGATGCCCATTCACTACACAACACAAAACTTATTGTATGACTGCTTTTGTCCATAAACACTCACTGAACTTCATCAAATACAAGTGGTCTCAATTAAAACATGTTAAATGCTAAAATAATGCTGCCATCTAGTGGATGTAAGTATAAAAGCAATACTGTAATGATACTGTAATAAAATAACACACAGTGTGACCAACACTTTTTAGAGAGTAATCTCTAAGTATTTGACTCACAAATGTCCAAATGCCACTGTCTGAAAACTGCTGTCATCACAGCACACTTATTTTTGGATAATCTCAGAAAATACTGTTTCAACAATATACCATATAAGGCCAAGATGGCCAACTGAGAGCAGCAACTGGTGAAAGCTCTGTGAAAATTTTTCTTTGACAAAAATATAATCAAAAACTTAGAATTTGGAGATGTTTCATAGCTAATTTTATTCACCAATAGTCAAAAATATGTACAGCTTCAAGTTCTTCAAAAGTTGTAATTTTCCTGTAAACATGTCAACTGTTTAAGAGAAAGGATGCTTCCACATAAGTCACTAAAAATGGTACCCAGGATTCTTCTGATAAAAAAGACATCCAGTCACTAATATCAAGTATGCCAGATGTATTACTTAAAATGGACAAGCTGGATACCAAAATCAAAAGTTTTAAAGATTCCAAAAAGATGGAAAATTTAGAAATTATTATGCAGCAACAAAGTGCACAGATCAGTATGGAAGATGCTTTAAATGATCATTTTAAAACAAAATAACTAGCTCATAGATAAAGTTGATGTTTTAGAAAATAGACGGAGATGAAATAACATTAAAATATATGGTATACGTGAAAAGTATGAAGGAGGCAATATAATAAACTTCTTAATCTGGTAACATAAAACTTTAAATCTACCAGAAGCTTTATCTTTTGGAATTGAAAGAGCACATGGATCCCTGAGAACACCTTCAGAAATGCATCTCACCACCATATCCAGTTATAGTTTAATGTCCAGATTACAAAAAAGATCAATTATTAAAAATGGCATGGTCCAGCCCACCTATTAAAATAGATGCACATGTAGTCAGATTTGACAATGATTATTTCAGTAAAGTAATGGGAAAAAGAAAAGCCTACATGCTGCTGATTGAAGAACTCAAAAAGAACAATATTAAAGTCACTCTGGTGTTTCTTGCAAAGATCAAATGTTTTTTTCTTTCTAAAGGAACTAACATATTTGACATGCTAGAGTAAGAATCTACTTTTGTTAAACAAACTCCTTAGTATTAAAGAAATGGACTGAAACACTGATTCCCTTAAGAAGCAGAGTGAACTTAATTTCTGGAAAACTGCTTCTAAAATTAAAAAGCTTAAAAACAAGTGATTTTTATTCTCTGATTGCAGGCCTTTTAATTTTCTGAAACAGATTTAGACTTTAAGTAAAAGTCTTGTATATGACTCTAAGCTTCAAAACATATGTAAGTATGTATTTATATTTTAAGCTAGAGCATTTTACATGATATTGAATATAAATTTACTGTATTTGCAGTGAAAGACAATATATTTCATTTAAACTAAACTTTTAAATGTACTTCTATTGTAAACAAATACTTCTTATAAGTCAAAGCAAACTTCATTGTCATTTAGAACTACACACATGTAGCCTAAAAAATTGTGTGCATCAGCTCAATTCTTGAGATTACAAAGGAAAGGGAAACAACACATACAAGTACAGGAATAAACATAACTAACAAATACAATACTACTTCCAATACATGCAAGAAAGAGTAAAACCATTTACCAACATTCAGAAATGAAAAGAATACCCTTCCCCTGAGTTTAACTACCCTATATAAAGTAATACAAAACTCACTATAGATTAAAATGCTGAAGATATTTGTCTAATATTGCACTTGAATGAGTTAATAATACTGATTAAATAATTCTGTAAGAGAATGTCATTAAATAATAAGCAATGGAATTTCTAACTTTAAGACTGTTTAGCACAAGCTTGGGTAATTAACAGATAAAGACGTTTGTTTCTCAGTCTCATTTCATACAGTGTTTCCAGCTAATTACAGTACAGTACAGTATTATCAAATTTTACAATGGCACTTGCACAGGTCTGTTGTCTGGGGAAGAGGTGTATAATTCTTGCAACCCAGCAAACTACTCGGAACCCCTTTCATATCCAATTTCCAGTACACCATATTTTCTTACGTTCACAGTGACCACTTATGCAGCAAAAGTATTACAGCACTCCAAAAGTTTTCTAGCTGAGAGGCCCCCATAAAAGTAATCAACAGTGTTACAGACCACTATTTCAGTGAAGGTATCATTCATTTCCAGACTTGGTCACACTATGTGTGTTCTATACAAAATAGCTGTGTTTTCATTCCATTGCAGCACTTTATGTTTCGTTCAACTACATGTGTTCTAAGAAACTTAAACATCTTGCAATGAGTAATTTTTTCAAGTACAGTTTTGCTGCAATAGCCAGCTTAACACTGAGGTTTTATTAAAAGGTTATAGTGACAGCAAATATGTCACAACAGACTTTTCAGCAGCATACCAGTATTTTTCCATAAATAGAGCTGTAAACTCTATACAAAATAAGCTAAAAATTGTGGCATGACAAGTTTCTCATTAAGACAGCATTACTTCATGCAGAAAACAGACACAACAAACGACCTATAACCAAAGTGCACAGCACCAGTGTTTACTTCAGAAAAGCCTCACACAACTTCAGCAGACCAGTATTAAAATCAAAGCAATGTTTCCTCAGAACATAAGACATTATCCAGTTAACAGCTATCTCCACAAATGCTCATGTTTCCAGTGTGATGTCACACAGCCAAGAATTGAAAAAAGGTTAATAAGCTACAGATGCTGGCTCACATTCTTCAAAGACCATAAAGTCATGCAAGACTTTATATGCGCCTTTTAGTTAACAGCTCAAAAAAGTTTAATCACTTACAGTCATTTGCATGTAAACATGTCAAGCAATTCTGCTACAGTTAAAAAGTCAGTAAATCTTTGGTTTAAGTTTAAAATGTTCTCTTAAAGTTAAAGGTTATTAGTTCAAGAATGTTAAATATTTCTAAGTGCAAAAAGGTTAAGCCATCTTATAAGTCAGCTTCTGTCATTATGGGTTTAGACTTAATTAATCCTGGTGTAAATGCTTCAACACATACAATTCAAAATACAGAAATATGTTGCAGTATTAAACATACAAATGCGAACACAGTCAATGTACATAACATGCAGACAAGGTATCAAGTTCACATTACTTCATCTAGTTGTTTATTTTCAGAATCAAGTGCAACGTTTGCACTGAAGGGAGATAAGAGAAATCAGACTGCAAATTCTAATACAGTAAATTGCAATATAATTAAAAAACATACTTCAGCGTTAAGTAAAAAAAAAACTTCATAGCTATCTGTAAAGATCAGAGCATTAATCTGTCATTGTTTAAGGTTAATGCATTTTTTACAGACAAATCAACTTCAGTTACACATAGAAAAGACACAATTGCAGTTTTCTCAGGATTTAAAATGTCAAAGATTATAGCAGCTAACAGTTCAAAGTGTAACAGCTCTGTATATACTGGTTTAAAACTTCAGTAGAGAGATTTGTGCAAATGTAAAGATTTTTAAAAAATTGGTTATGACAGAAACATGCAGATTCATGGGTTAAAGATGGAATAAATTCCAGTTCAGCTGACACAGCTGAAGTGCTCAGAAAGACAAATCGGGTGTGGTCAGTTAGGGAAAAAAAAGGTAACCGTATACCTCTATGTGTTGTAAGGTATATCAGAACTAACGGTCAAATTCATTAGCAGAATATAAGGTCTGCAGTTATAGTTTGGCAAATACATTTTTGTATTATTGCTTATTTAGCAGTCATTCATTAAGAGCTTTGTATTAAAGTGTTGCAGTGCATAAACAATATCGTAATATAGACAAACAAAATAATGTTTGCTAGTTTACAGAATATAAAATTTAAAGTCAATGCTAGATTGTAAAAGTGACAGCACAGTTAAAAATTCAGATCCTATGTATAAAAGAGTACATTATGTAATCAGTTTAAGACTGTATAGGTGTCATACAGAGATGGCAGTTTTCCAAGCACATCAGTTCAGATTACAGCCAGCCCAGCAAGCTGAACCAAAAACAGTGCTATCCATTTAATGCATTTACAGGTTTACTATTTATCCCAAAAAATTGTAGACCTTAATAATTTCTTGAAGCGTTCAGTACTACTAAAAAGTTAAATGACGTCAGCTAAAAAAGGTTATATTGAGAAAGTGGGTGGAGTTTCATTCACAGAACAGTAGGTTAATATCCAAGGGTCATGAGAAAAAATGTAAAATGTTCAACAGTTAAATTTAATTTTATAAAGGTGCAGAAATGCATAGTGTTACATTACTACTTTGAGTTTCATTTAAAATTAGTTCAGGGACGTGATACAGCTATCAAGTTAAATGTAATTGCTACAGCCAAGACCTTAGAAAAAGCTGTCCATTTAGTGGTTAAACAAACAAATTTTGCAAGCATCAGATCCCAGTAATAAGATTTTTTTTCTGTATATACTGATATTGCATCAGTAAAACAGAATTCACCAGTTGCAGTAGTTAAAGGTTGGGCATGTAAAAAAACTAATAAAGCTAGACAGGTTAATCAGTGTAACCTTGTCGGGACAATTTACATCTCCTGCTCCCAGTAAAGTTGATTTATTGCTTTTTGAAGGGAGTGCACATAGTGCACAGGTAGAGACAGGAAATATTGTTAGTTTTTCAAATACAAGGCAGCCCACTATGGTTGATGACTGGGCAAATGACCTAAGTGATGTACAAAGTTCGAACCCAAGGAATAATCAAAAGTATGCTGAAGCTCAGGTTAATGTTGCCAGTGACATACTAGATTTTCAGAATATGTATAAAGGCTATAATAATTCAGCACCAAATCAGTTGGTGTATTTGACTTCATTTCAGGTTGGGAAGGAAGGCAGACCATACATTTCATTAATCATGGGAAATAAATTCTGGCACAATATGTTACTTTATACAGGAGGGGGCTTCAGTTTCAGTTACAAACAGACCTCTGCCTGAAGATCAGAATACAGTTCTCATGCTATCAGGGTTTGAAGGGTCAAAGGTAACTGCAGTCAGCCGCAATACTTCAGAAATTAAATTTTTTAAATAAAGCCAATCAGCCTGAAAAGAAAACAGCAGCAAAATTCTGGTTACATTCCCAAAGTGACAGTACCATTTTAGAAATGGACATTATGTCAAAATTAGGTGTTATGTTAGATTTAATAAGATATTGTAAAAAAAAATAGTTTGTCTATAGACTTGCAAGAGTTTATTAGCAGCAGATGTTTATTTCATGCAGAAAAATGTAAATAACGTCAGCACAGTAAATAATGCTGCCAGTTTAAGGGTGTTAAAGCTGCATTTCATGCAGAAAATTGTAATTAATGTCAGAGCAATAACCAATGCTATCAGATTATAATGTTAAATATAAGACCTGATACTAAATACAATCAAGAACTTTAGCTACCCAGCCTTGCACAAGAAATGAAAAGAAGAGGTTTAAAAGGCCTAACTATAAAGACTATCAACAACATTAAAGCAGGCCTTCCCTTTACCTCATCAGTGACTGGAACAATGCAGAGCAAAATTTGGCAAGACCTATGGGGCAGAAATTGACTGTGTGTTTCAGTTATTTCTTCAATGTTTGTTTAAAGTTAAAGCAAGTATGTATGTTTTCATACAATGCTCTCATGTTTTCAGGTTCATGGTAACAATTGTACAGTACTAGTTTTCAGTCTATGTTCAGATAGATGCCAGTTTATTTGTATTCTGGTAACATTGTCAAAATGTTTTCAGACAATTGTACAACAGTATTAGTTTCAGTATATCTATGTTCAAACAATAATGGTTTGGTTCTCATGATATAACATGTACCAGTTTCAATTATGTTTTTATCTGTGTTTAGTTAATACTGGCAAAAGATATTCTTTTAGTTTAGTTAGTTTCCAGAATATATGCAGCCATTTTTAAATGTTCAGTATATGCAAATGTAAATTTCAGTCAAGTTTCAGAATATGACATTCAAATTCAGTTGTGTGTTCAGTATAGTACATTTCAGTCAAAACTGAAAATACTTCACATTATTCAGTCATTAGTTAAGGGTAAAGTAACAGTAATACATTATTCAGTCATTAGTTAAGGGTAAAGTAACAGAATTATTTTTACAGGCTTCTTAAAATAAGTTATTTAAACAATAGGTAGTAATAGTTATTCAGTATACTCAAGGTAAAACATGGCAGGCTTAATTTGTTACAAATTACAGTGCGCTTTACATAATTATTGTTCATTACATAAAATGCAAAGGTATAGACCTGAAATACAGAAAGCATGAGTTTAGCAAACTATTAAAATAAGTAATCTAAAGAATAGGTAGTAATAGTTATTCAATGCACCCAAGGCATAACAAGGCAGGCTTAATTTGTTAATTAGTTTACAAATTACAGTGCATGTTTACAGAGTACAGTGCACTTTACATAATTATTGTATATTAGTCAAAAATTAAGGACACTAACAGACAATGCAGAGGTATAGACTTAAAATAAATACAGACTGTATGGGTTTTAGTAAACTATTATAGCTCATAAATATTCATAAAAGTTAAAAAAGGTAAGTAGCACTATAGAGCAAGTTTAAATAAAAATGTATAGACACAAGTTAACACAGAATATGGAAATTATGCTTCAAACCACTTATAAAGTTATGTTTTTGTGCAGATTTTAATTAGTCTTCAGAAAATAGCCATCATGCTTGATAGGCTATGGAATATGTGGCAGCAAAAAAAGCTGCCAAGGAGGGGATTCCTCTATATCCAATGCAGTGAAAGGAGATTAAGGTAAAATATATAACAGAGGTGAGCCAAGTGGGATCAATGGTTGAGGCAAATCTGGCAAAGATCCAAGACATGGAGAAAAATGCTAATAAAAGGGTACAATACAAAGTTACCAGTCCAGTTCCGGGAGTAAGGTTTTATGTGTACAAACAGAACAAGGGGCACTTTTGCCCTACTTACCAAAAATTATTGACTAAGCAGCTGATAAAAGTACAACCATCAGCTACTAGGTTGTTTAGGTTTTCAGAAAATTTGGCCTATTATAAAGTATAAGTTTTGGAATCCTAGGCTGAAAAAACTATGTAAAGAAATTCAGGAGGAGTGTCTATGTCTGCAAACTAACCCTACATTAAAAAAACCTCAGTTGCAAAGAATGCCAGTTTCAAAGGAAGCATGGTACGATATATAGATAGATTTTGCAGGACCTCTTCCTCCAGCAAAAGAGGGTTAAAATAATGTACAGGTTTTAAATATGTCACTTATACATCAAAACTTAGACTTAAAGGCTCTAAAGACTATAAATCTAGGTAATATAAAAATCAAATCATAAAGTAAGAGACTTGAATACAAACAGGCCATAAATGTTCAAGTAACACCTAGTGGTCAAAATTAAAATTGCAGGTTTACCAAATATTTTTTTTATTTTCAAATTATGAATCAGGTAGCATAAAGCTGTATACAGTAGTTAGAATATAAATGAAAGGTAACTACAGATGTAGGTCCCAGTAGACTTTTGTCAGGGATCCCAGGGGCAACTGTTAGATTACGGACTGCCATTTTAAAGTAGTTATTAGACATTAGGAGTTCCACTGGTGACCCCTAACCAGGTAAAGCCGAAAGACACAACAACAACATTAGACAGGGTAAAGGGTAAAATAAATTGTGTTGCGTTTATGCATAAAAGACAGTTAAGTCAAAAATAAAGATAAGCATAAAGTGTGCAGGCAGAATGTTCTTTTCTCAAGGGAAAGATACAATCTTGCTAGTTACAGAATGTGTAACCAAAAATGAACTGTAGCCACTGTACAAAAACAACCAAGAAATCCAAAAAGTGCAGAAGGAGGGCAGACGGACATAATCCAAATATGTGTTTATTAAAATAGTTCCACCACCATGCCAGAAATACAAGATTTAGTCATAAAACATAAACGCCTTATATAATCAACAGAGCATTTTCATCTTATTAAGTAGACTTCATCAGATGCATAGTGATTCCATTAGTAAAAGCATATTTATATACCCTTTAATTAAGTAGTTTATTAATCAGCCTATAGGAAGACTAGAAAATAAATGAATTAAAAAAATTTTAAAGTCATCTCACCCTTAGAGAGTAATATATTATGAAGGGACATCTCTGTAATTTTTAAAAAAGTATTTAAAACCAAAATTCATGAAAATTAAAAGTAAATAAATAATTAATTAACATTTTCTTCACTAAGTTCTTTGTTTATATAATGATAAATAAATCAGCGATAATACAATGAATAAATATAAATTGATATTGTATAAAAAAATTGCGTCTTACTATTATCTTTAAGGGAGTTGGTGCCATCTGGTGGCTATTTTGTTTAATACATTTTCCTTGTTCATAGTTTAGCAGATCTTAATTTAAGCAAAGGTTTTAAAGAAATAAAATCATTTAAACCCGGGGTGTGATCAGCTTGAAGGGTTATCTGCCACCATAATTCTCTAAATTCTATCGTGTCCTCCCATTGACCCCCCCCCTATATTAGTTTTAATCTGTTCTAAAACCATGAACCCATAACTAGCTTTTATGCAATTTTTAGAATGTCTAAAAAGCGCATTGGTTTCCTTTCTTACTGAAATTTCATACATATGTTCATATATCCTCCTTTTCAGAATTATCTCTGTCTTTCCTATATAAAAAGAGCCACAATTTTTGCAAACAGCAAGGTATATAATTCCCTTAGTTTCACAATTATAATGTTCTGTGTTACAAATCCATCTTTTTCTACCTTCCAAATAATGCCTGTCTGTATTAAGTATATATGTACATTGATCATGGGAGCAGCCTATGCAAACATGGTTCTTATTAAATGGGAAGAGAAATTTATACTTAATTCACTTTTTAAAAATTGTTGGGCATTATATTGCAGGTTCCTTGATGATATAGTTATTTTCTGGACAGCTGGAATAGATAAATTAAATGAATTCATGGTTTTTATTAACAACACAACTAGTTTTTTAAAATTTACACATAAAATTTCAGAACACAATCTATTTTACTTAGATTTAGAAATTTATAAAAATGGAACACATTTTGAAAGTAGGATTTTTAGAAAACCTACATTCTGCAACTCTTTTTTACATTATGAAAGTGCCCACCCAAGTCATTGTAAGAAAAATATTGTCAAAGGACAGTTTGTGAGGGGCAGTAGAATGACTACTTCTAATACTGATTTTACTAAAGAATGTGATTTATTACAAAAAATGTTTTTGGAAAGAGGATATCCATTAGATTTAATTTCACAAATAAGAAAAGAAATAGAGGAGGGGAGACTAACCAAATTTCAACCTGTCATGAACATTAAGGAGAAGCCCAATGATTCTAATAAAGAAGTGAATGGAGAGAAATATCAACAAACTTTAATATTAGAATACAGTGGTATAAATAATTATGTTAGAGATTTTTTTCAAGGAATGGCAAAGATTTGTGTCCATCTCTGATCTAGACAACCTAGGTAGAATCCCACAAAAAGTCATTTACAAGAATTCAACTAGCATTAAAGGTATTTTAGAAAACAAATGGAAAAGAATGACCAACAAAGGTAGGAAAGGTACCTTTAAATGTGGTCAATGTAATCAATGTACATTTAGCTTGAGGCCATGACTTTGACACCAGGTGTCCATCTCAGTAAGGCCCTTTTGGAGGATGTCCATGTCAGCCAGAGAGTCAATTATGGCTCCCAGTTTGCAGTCATCGGTGAACTTGGTTAGCCATAGTCCTCCTGTGTTTGCCTGTACTTCTGAGAAGTATATGCCGAACAGTAGGAGTCCCAGGACCAAGCCTTGTGGGACACCACTAGTGACTGGTTTAGAGTCGGACCTGGAGCCCGCTATTCTTACTGTGTGAGTTCTGTCTGTAAGCCAGTTGACAGGCCATCTCGTAACATAGGGGTTTATGTTCAGGCTGGTGTGTTTTTCTGTAATACTAGAGTGGGGAATGGTGTCGAAAGCCTTGGCGAGGTCAAGATAGGCTGTGTGAATAACCCATGTCTATGGCCTTGGTGACTGTCTCGAAGAAGTCAACCAGGTTTAGTAGGCATGATCTGCCTTAAAGCTGAACTGGGTTGGGTCAAGTGTTTGGAGGTTCCCAATGTCTTTGTTAATGAGTTCCACGATGATGTGCTCCATAGAAATGATGAAGTCATTGTTTGTTTGTTACATTAGACCCAAACTTGAGTATGGCATAACAATACGGAAACCTTATAAGAAAACAAGCACAAGTAAGAATACAGGAGAAATATACAAAGGGCATCCATGGATGTGAAAATTTAAGTTATGAAAGTTATGAAATACTAAAATATCTGAACTTGTACAGTGACTCATAGATGGTGCAGAAATTATCTTATTCAGGTATATATATAGCATTTAGAGACAACTACCTATGGGAATGTTTAGGTTATAAAAAAGTAGTAGATAATCATCAGACAACCTATGTAGAAGATTCTATAGGAATGAAAAGTGTGTTAATTGATTTTCTGAGAGACTAGCTGATGCATGGAACATATGAATGAGAAGTGTACTAATTGGTTCTCAGAGAGATCAGCTGATGTATGAAACAGACTACCCAATTACATTAAAGCAAGTACTAGTTTAGATATTTTTAAACACAGCCTGGACACTTACTGTGGGAATGAATGTTTTGGTATATTGTCAGGCTAGAAGGGCATTAATGCCTGTGCTTGAAATATTTGTACACATGTGTTTTATTAGTAATATATAGTTACAGTTGTAGACTTGTTTCTGTTTTTATTTACAAGTTTTAGTAGTTTAGTTAGTATGAAGGAGAAATTCAAAAGTTGTGGAATGTTAGGATAGTTTTGGAGGAATACATTAGAGTCTTACAATTACAGTAATATGGTGGATAAATGTGTTGCATTATCTCTTAAAGGAAATCTTTTCAAATACACATGATGGACAGTTTTAATCTATTATCTAATAATACAAAAGGATTAAGTAATGGCAACAAAAGGAAATCATTAATGAACTATCTAAAATTAGAGGAGGTATTATATTCTTGCAAGAGACTCACCTAATAGATAAACATATACAATATTTAAAAAACTTAGGTTAAGAAATGTTATCTGCTTCCTTTAACAAAAAGAGTAGAGGAACTGCTATACTTTGGAGAAAATATACTTCACTGCCTGGGATCATGGAATCCATTAATGATCCCAAAGGAATGTATACATTTGTAGTAATTAAATATAATGGCAAACTCTATACACTAGCTAATTTTGCTGGATCCTTGGAACAGGTGCAACAGTGGCTAAAGACCACTTAAACTTGCTACAATGTCAATGTAGGAATAATTTAATTTTAACAGGTGATTTTTAACTGCATATCTATTCCAGAAGATTCAAGGGAAAGGAGGAAAGCTAAAATCCTAACATCAACTAAAGCACTAAAAAGATGTATTAGTAATAATAATAATTTAGTTGATTTGATAGTAAAAGCAAAAGATAAGTCATTGTTCTTCACCCATTATTCTTATGCAAATGGGATGCAACAGAGAATTGACAGGATTTATGCCTCTACAGATTTTCTTAAAGTGAATTATTTTAAAACTATTCTTTGTCCTTTATCTGATCATAATGCACTAAGTATTAATATATTAATGGATACAAGGACATTTCAGATTATTTATAGAATCCCAGTATATATGATGACATTTTAAAAAATTAAGACTCACATTAAAGACAAACTGAGATTCTTTTCATCTTTGAAGGATAATGGTCTGGTTAATTTAGTCATTATGGGAGTATTTAAAATGCAGATTAACGATAGAATGGAAAGATATTCTAGTAATAAAATGAAGGAGTGGGATAAAGAGTTGTTAGAAATACAAGATGAAATACATAAAGTGAAGTCTGAACAACAAACAAAAAAAATAGATAATACTGAAGTCATTAAAAAATGAATGACAAAATATCAAACAAGTTTAACCCATAAAGTGGAGATAGCTTTATAAAAAAATAAAATTGCACAGTTATGTGATGACTTCAAAAAATTTCATAGATTAGCTAAAAGATATTAAGCAAAAAGTATACATTAATATCCTAAATCCTCACACTAATAAGTTTACTTCAGTTGTAGATTAAAATGCTTAATAGTTTTAATAATTCCATGAGCATCTTAACATTAAAATAATAATCCTGATTTCAAAAATATTTAAAGAAAAATGTTAAAAATAATTGTAATGACCATAAAACATCTCTGCTGAATAAGCCTATTATACTAACAAAAGTTAAAGAAGCTTTAAAAATGGGAAAATGGTAAAGCTCCATGGTTAGATGGTTTAAGTATGGAATTATATATTCTGCTTCATTTAAATATTTTACAATTACAGAGTGATGTTTTCAGGAGAATTCAGAGTGACAAAATAATTCCCCCCTCATGGAAATGTTCTGTAATCTCACCTATACTTAAGCAAGGAAAGGATAAGTTAGTTTCCTCATATAGACTTTTTTCATTGTTAAATGTAGACTATAAAATATTTCCTTATTCACTCAAAATCAAGCAATAGAGTAGATTAATGATCAATCAGGATTTCTAGTCAATAGATTAATGTAGACTATAAAAGGGTAGTAACTATCTTAGATTTAGAAAAAGGAATACAGAAAATGTTGATCTTAATTATCTTAGATACAGAGAGAGCTTTTGATACTATAGATTGAATACATTTGTTTAAAACTTTGAAAGTTTGCATTTCCAGAACAATTTATTGGAATATTAAAAAAACTTGTATAGAGACTCCAAAGTTTATGTAAAAAGTAGATCTTGCATTTCTCAAAGATTCACTTTGAACAAAGGCACACAGCAAGGGTGTCCTTGCCCCCTCTACTATTTGCATTAGTTATTAAACCTCAGCTAGTAGTATAAGAAGCAATGAAATAAATTGATGGATTGTCAATCTAAAATGCAGCTTTCAACAGATTTTATTTTACTATCTACAGGAGATTTAAATTACTCAATTGCAAAAACTGATAAGGGAATTGAAAAGTTTTAATAAATATTGCAGCTAACATTTAATAATAAAACTGAAGCTTTAGTATTAAACCAATAACCAGATAGTAAGTTTAAACATAAACATAACTGGAAAGGAAAAGAACTAAAATATTTAGGAATAAAAATCTATCAAGATGTAAGATTATTTATAATAATATTGAAAAAAATAATTCAAGTGCCACTTCTCATTAAAAATTGATTTTTTTTTTTTTTTTTTTTTTTTACTTTTGAAGATATATACAGGGGATATAAAAAGTGTACACACCCCTGGTTAAAATGCCAGGTTTTTGTGATATAAAAAATGAGACCACAATAAATAATTTCAAAACTTTTCTCACCTTTAACGTGACCTATAACCTGTACAATTCAATTGAAAAACAAACAAATATGTTAGGGGAAATATAACAAAAATGTACAGTACACCGGCTGCATAAGTGTGCACAACCTTAAACTAATAATTTGTTGTGTGTGCATACCCTTAAACTAATACTTTGTTGAAGTACCTTTTGGTTTAATTATAGCATTCAGTCTTTCTGGGTACACACCTGCCATCAATTAAAGAGACTCTGATTAACCCCAAATGAAGTTCAGCTGCCCTAGTAGGGTTTTCCTTACATTTACTCAGTTAACTGCTACAGCAAAAGCCATGGTTCACAGAGAGCTTACAAATCATCAAAGGGATCTCATTGTTGAAAGGTATCAGTCAGGAGAAGGGCAAAAAAAATTTCAACAGCATTGGATATACCATGGAAAACAGTGACGACAGTCATCAAAACAAAGGGAGAAAATATGGGACAACAGTGACGTTGCAAAGAACTGGACATCCCTCCAAAATTGATGAAAAGACGAGATGGAAAGTGGTCAGGGAGGCTGCCAAGAGACCTACAGCAACACTGAAGGAGCTGCAGGAATTTCTGGCAAGTACTGGTTGTGTACTGCATGTAACAATCTCCCACATTCTCCATATGTATGGACTATGTGGTAGGTTTGCAAGATGAAAGACTTTTCTTATATAGAAAAACATCCAGGCCCAGCTACAATTTCCAAAACACCACATCAAGTCTGCCAAAACCATGTGGGAAAATGTGCTATGGTCTGATAAGACTTAGGTTGAACATTTTTGGCCACAATTCCAAAAGGTACATGTGGCGCAAAAACAACACTTCACATCACCAAAAGAACACCACCCCAAGGTGAAGCATGGTGGTGGTAGTATCATGCTTTTGGGTTGCTTTTCTTCAGCTGGAACTGGGACTTTAGTCAAGGTGGAGGGAATTATGAACAATTCCAAATATCAGTCACTTTTGGCCCAAAACCTTCAGGCGTCTGCTAGAAAGCTGAAGATGAAGAGGAATTTCACCTTTTAACATGACAATGACCCCAAGCATACATCCAAATCAACAAAAGAAGGGCTTCACTTGAAGAAAATTAAAGTTTTGGAATGGCCCAGCCAGAGCCCAGACCTAAATCCAATAGAAAATCTGTGGGGTGACTTGAAGACAGCTGTGCACAAGAGATGCCCTTGCAATCTGACAGATTTGGAGCACTTTTGCAAGGAAAGGTGGGCAAATATTGCCAAGACAAGACGTGCCATGCTGATAGACTCCTACTCAAGAAGACTGAATGCTGTAATTGAATCAAAAGGTGCTTCAACAAAGTATTAGTTTTAGGGTGTGTGCACACAAAGTATTAGTTTAAGGGTGTGCACACACAACAAAGTATTAGTTTAAGGGTGTGCACACTTATGCAACCAGCATATTGTACCTTTTTTATTTTTTATAAACAGATTTGTTTGTTTTTCAATTGAATTGTACAGGTTGTAGGTCACAGTAAAGGTGGAAAAAGTTTTGAAATTATTTATTGTGGTTTCCTTATTTTATATCACAAAAACCTGGCATTTTAACAGGGGTGCGTACACTTTTTATATCCACTGTATAAATGGGTCTACGTTGTATTATGGGAATGTCACTTACCAGAAAATTGCATCCACGAGACAACTTCACAGAAAACTTTATTTTAATGAAAATCCGAATCACCAGAGTTTTACTCTGGGAAACTATCCACTTGGCCGACACAATTAAAACAAATGAATGGAAGCAAATTAACCTCCCCCCCCAAGTGGGGGGTTGTGCCCCAACATGCCCCTAACTAAATATAGCAACACTGAGATTGCACTATATTGAGGAAAAGGGCAAAGTTAACCATGGTAGCCAATTGGTTAGTTTCCCAAAGTAAAATTATGATGATTTGGGTTTTCATTAAAATAAAGTTTTCGGTGAAGTTGTGTCATGGATGTGATTTTTGGGTAAGTGAAATTTTGATTATATATATATATATATATATATATATATATATATATATATATATATATATATATATATATATATATATAGAGCATTTGATACCTTTAATACCCAATAGAAAACTTTTAAAGAAAATGGAGAAAAACTGTTAACTTTATTCTTATGTATCCTAAAAAGATGAGAATTGCTTATAGAAATCATACAAAATTAAGGGAATATAGTGGTATTAACTTTCCAAATTTACAATCTTTTTCCATTGCTGCAAATTTTAACTATGTTATACCCTGGATGGACTCAGCTTCTACTAGTCAATGTAAAATCATTCAGGAGCAGATTATAGCAGTTTATACTACATTATCAGTTTATCAAATATGCTAAATTAGAAATATGTAACAATCCTTTCATCTGGTTAATAAAATTTACCTTAGAAAGAAATTAATTTCAATCTTTAGACTCTGTATATATGAAATCAGTACATAAAACAGTTAAGAAATGCATTTTTAAAATCATATGAATATCAAAATGGATTTCTTTTTGTGCTTTCCTATTGCACACACCTCTAGATTCAATTAAACTCAAAATAATGTTAAAATAAATTTATTAAAAAGGAATGGATTAGCATTATGGTCTGATTACTTTGAAAAAGGAAAAGCTAAGTGACCAGAATATTTAATAAAAGATTATAAGTTGGATGAATCTCTTATCCCTCAGTAAGAAATTAAATGAATTTTTAGGCAATATGAGTGAAGAGGAACAGAACACTATTCCCCCATTATATGTATATATGAATGTAATCATCTAAGGTAAACTGACCTACAATGGTAGCTTGTCCAAGTTATACAAATATAAATAATAAATTTGATGCAAAATTCTAGGATATTTTAGACAGCTGTGGACTGACTGACTCAACAGATGGTAAGAATAAAACTTTGTAACTTAAAATCAGTTAGTCAAACTTTAAGTTTCTACTGGAAATTTTTATGCGGAAATACATACACAGAATGTTTGTTAGTATAAAATCTCTATGTTTTGTGAAATGACTTCTTCAGTTTTTTGGAGATGTGTTAAAGATGTAAAAGTTGATTGTACACATATTTTTGGATTGTGATAAATCAAATGTATATTGGAAAGACAAGCATGTTTTAAGTTATTATGGTCTGATAATTGTTCTTTAACTACATCAATAATACTAATGAATGTTCTACTTCCTTTATCTGAAAACAGACAAACTACACAAATGTGTTGAAGTCTTCTGGCAGTAGCTGGAAAAGTTATTACAAAAAAATCGAACTCCACTCCTATGTTCACAGAATTTTTAAATTTAACAGCAATTCTATGAAACAAAGTTTTCAGAATAAAATCTATACATCATACTATGACTTTTCATTGTTGGAATAGCCTTGAAATTTTGCTATTGAAATATCAAGACTCAGTGTGTTAATTGTACAAGTTTACCTTGATTCAATGTGTTCCTAACATTGTATAAAAGTATGTAAGATTGAATTGCTTCTTTTCACTGTATATATTGCATGTACTTGTTAAAGCAATAAAAATTCTCTTAAAAAAACAATATACCATATCAGTGCCCCTCACCACCTCATGGGAGGGAGCCTTGAAGTGCCCCTTCTATATCGCACAACAAATTCCCTGACCACTACATCTTCAAGAAAGTGAACATTTTCAGTTGGCTAAGGTCTTAGATACACATTCCCACAAAAATGTGCTGAACAATGTCTCAACCACTTGTGATTCAAAGGCCTCTACTTTGCACATTTCTTAGATCCACTACATCTTATTGAGAGGAATTCAGGCAAAGCTTGAACCAGTCAAAATGAAACTAACTTCTACAAGATGAAAAACAGCCCTCACACACCTTTACTTATATACACTACCTATAGTTGCACTACGGAAGACAAAAATAAAAAGCCCTGGAAAGACCTTATTTTATTATATAAAACCAAATCCACTGATAGAAAGGAACCAACCAATGGCAAGGAATCAGTAATAAGTAAACGCCAGTATCACTAATTATTAATGCTTTCATCCAACAAGTACAGCACTTCATCAAAAATACTCTACAAATCACTTAACACTATTTTATACATTTCATTGCCCAATATACATTTATACATTTCAATTAATAAAGTGATAAGTAAAACAATTAAACATTCAAATTACTTCCTGTATTTTTTGAAGTTCTTGATGTTAATGGCTTTGTTCAACCCTGGGTGACAATCCAGCCAGAATTTCATTTTCACATAGCTTCCCTTTGTTTAAGTTTATTTTTTAAGTCACACCCTCTCTTATGCCAGCTTGGATACCATCTAATACATAAAACAAACTTTCTAAACCCTAAACAACTTTCAGAATGCTTAAATAATGGATTTTTTGTATTTGATCAGGATGCTAATTGCGTTAAAAATGTATGTACAAAAACTGAATTATTTACTAGACAATGTTGTCATGACAGGTGATAAATTACTTAGAAAACCATCTGAGTTTAACACAATATTATATAATACACAAAGTGTTTCAGCAGAGTTGTGAAAACTAGATTGCAAACATTTTGAACAAGAAATGTGTGAACAAATATGTTAATTTAAATAAAGAAGAAATGGAAGCATTACAACAGTTGCAATCTAATAAAGAATTAAGGTTTATGAAAGTATACAAGGGTGGGGAGTTGGCTGTAATGACACAAAGTGATTACATCAAAGCCAATGAAGTTTTGTTAAATAAACTTTGCAATTATGTTGAAGCCACTCTACATGATATCAAGAGATGTTATTGGCCCACTGGTGGTCATTTATATGAACTACTTATGGAAGGAAGTACTGACTTCAAGACATACACTTATTTGTTTAATGAACAACCAAAAGTAAGGACCTTATATGGAATCGCAAAAATTCATAAAAATGAAATGGAACCCCCATTTAGGCCAATAGTGTCCATAACATTACAAGAGAGATGTCCGTTTATTTAGACAGCATTTTAAATTCCTTGGTACAAAAGATGGAGCCCTCTATATCAATGATTCTTGGGATTTATTGTGATATATTTGAGAAATTAACAAAAAGTTTCCTTATAAGGCCAGTAGTTGCATCATGTTTACTGTGAACACAGCATCCCATTTATGAATATTCCTCAAGATACAGGAATGGAAATTTTTTGGTTATTTCTTTGTAAAAATACTACTTTTTCACATCAGAAAATTCATTTGTGTTAGTTTTTAATGGAAACAATTTTGGAGAATAATTTTTTTTTGCTTTTAATATGAAATAGTAGAAGAAAACCAAAGGGATTTCTATGGAGTCTACTGTAGCATCCATCTTGATTTTTTAGACTTAAGGTTAACTTGGAATATTGAGAAGTTATTTGAAAGTAAATTGGATAGAATAAACTACAAAACAATGTATTATGTAAACTTGAAATAAATAATAAAAACATGCCACACCAAAAGTCCCAGCCAAATGTTTACCAGTTTTAGCACTTTCGTTTCAAAACACAGGAACTTCATCAGATGCAGGTGCGGCATTTATTTGAAAGTAAAGTACATAGAAAAATTACTTTTTTAAATAATTATCTTCATTTTAGGAGTCGGCACCCCTTTTTATGAAGCATAATATTCCTAGAGGCCAGTTCATAAGGGTGTCCAGACATATCTATAATGATTCTGACTTTGTGGATGAAATTGGGTTCAAAGTGAAGTTATTTCAAAACAAGGGATGTGACAAGAATTTTTTGACAAAAACATCTGAAGTGATTAAAAAGAGACAATATCATTTTCCACCTATTTTGATATAGCCTTTGGTTAAGAGATATAATAAACCTGACTTAAATCATTGTGACACAGTTCATTCTGTGTGTGCTTTAGATATGACCAGTGATAATTACTGTATTAGAGAAGTTATAAAGAAAAACTGGATTATTAAGGATAATTGAGATATTTGTAGTAGTGAGACCTGAAACCAAGTTTGTTTACAGAAAAAAAATTGAGTTTTAAGAATCTACTTCAACATGACAGTTATCTTTAACTAGCCCCAATACCAGTAAAGAAAAGGGAATGTACAAATGTAATGTTTGTTCCGTTTCCGGATAAATTCACAAAGGGCCCTATATTTGCTTTTCTAAGAATGATAAAACATTTGTCAGTTCTAGAGGTTTTAACTGCCAGTCTATAGGTGTGATATATATTGGCATTTATGTTTAGCATTTTACATTGGAATGACTATAAGGGCTTTTCAAAAACATAAAACATTTATATGCTATTAAAACTAAGGATATGAAAAATGCTTTATTTAAACATTCTGAAAGTTGTTTAGGGTTTAGAAAGTTTATGTTTTATGTATTAGATGGTATCCAAAAGGACATAAGAGGGGTGACACTAAAAATAAACTTGAACAAAGGAAAGATATATGGCAAATGAAGTTAAGGGTGGATTGTCACCCAGTGCTGGATGAAACCATTAACAATGAGTGCTTAAAAAACAGGAAGTCGTTTGAATATTTAATTGTTTTACTTATTTTTTTATTAATTGGAAGGTTCTTTTTATTGGACAATAAAATGTATATAATAGTATAAAGTGATTTGTAGTGTATTTATGATGAAGTCCTGTACCCATTGGACAAAAGTGGTACTAAAGATTTTTTAATGCTAATGGTGTTTACTTTGAACTAGTTCCTTGCTAGCAGTGGACTTGGTTTTATATGGTTTTAGTTTTCCACTGACCATTTTTTTTATTGGCTTACCACATTTTATTAAGATATTATTAGAAAGCAGGACTCTAGAGGCTAGATATAAAGGAATCTTAAGTAGGATTTACAAGGCAATAATTACAGATAAAGGGGAAAAGAAATGGGAAGAAAGACACTATTGGCAAGAAAAGCTTGAGAAATAATTCATTCCTAACATATGCAAAACATTTGTTTAACCTTGAGAAACAGCAACAAATGTTAGAAAAATTAGATTTTTTTGTATGACAATGTCTCCACAGATACTTTTTTTACACCAGAAGAGAGTGGTGAGTGCTGGATATGTATAAGGCTGGTTAATGGAGACTGGGAAATTATTTTCTGAACTTTTTGAGAAATTGGAGTCCTACAAACTGGATTTAACAAATCTGAGAGTTCAATAGAAGAAATGTTTCAATTAGACTATATGCACTATTACTTCACATGAAGTAGAGAAGTACACAAGACAGGTTAGAGCTTCGTTTACACTGTTGCTGATTGTAGTGAAGAAGGTGATGACCAGAAAATGGAAATCACATCAAAAACTAAATATACCAGTAGTAAAGTTATTGATAGAAGAAGTTAAAAATAAGGAAAGAGTGTTATTGAAATCTGGGGATAAAATGGAAATCTGGGAGAAGAGTCTACTATAAATAGATCATAGGAGATTACTAGACTAATGGCTCTGGGACCCTTACAAGCCTAGCCAAGAGTTTATCACCAGAAAAGAAACCATAATCAGAACCTGTCACCCCTGTCAATGAAGGATATAGGTGGAACCCCTGGGAAAAATTTGTGGTTGCCCAACCACTCATCAAGGTTGCGCTTGAAGAGGATCAGCAATGTACTTTGCTTAACATCTATTCCAGAGACATGGCAATCTCTGGGAGACAAATGTGTCTCTCCAGCATGTTTTGTTAATGTCACATATTAGATTTAAGCCTTTTGATCGGGTACGACACGAGGAGTTAGACTTATGCATATGGAGCATCTCTAGTAGACCAAGGTCTGAGGTTGCCATGTAAGCGAGACAAAGGTCACCTCTGAGCATTCTGTATGGTACAGACTAGAGTAATAGTGATTTGAGCCTGTCCACATAGGACAGGTGTTGGAGGCCATGGATTCTCTTTGTGAGGTATTTTGGTGGCCTTTCCAGTTGGTTCAGGTGTTTGGAGAGGTACAAAACAAAGCATTGGATTCCATTATTGGCCTAATGGAGGATGAGTACAGAGAGGTAATAACCTCATTTTTTCTGGATGCAATCCCTTTACTTATGAGATAAAGCAAGTAAAAGGCTTTTCTGACCACTGCCGCTACATGATGGTCAAATGTGAGATTGTCGTCAACTTGTGTACCCAGGTCTCTCACCACAGGTTGAGTACTTAGGGGTTGCTGCTAATGTGGTAATAAGTAGGGGTCATGTTTTTCCCGAATGGTATGATTCCATTTTTTGCATTTAACTTAAGGCCATGACTTTGGCACCAGTCATTTGTTGCTGTGAGACCTTCTTGAAGTATATTAACATAATTTGTGGGGTCAATGACAGCACCAAGCTTACAGTTGTCCATAAACTTGGTCAGCCACAGGCCTTTTGTCTTTGCCTGGATCTCTGAAAAGTAGATGCCAAACAATTGGGGTCCCAGGGCAGAGCCCTGGGGGACACCACTAGTGACAGGTATGCTATCGGAGGTAGTAGCACCTATTTTGACCTTAAGGGTCCTATCAGTAAGCCAGTTGGTCACCCATCTGATGAGATATGGAGTTACACCAACTTCTGTTAGCTTTTCAATGAGGTCCAAGTGGGGGATTGTGTCAAAGGCTTTGGCCAAGTCAAGGTAAGATGTCTATACCGACTTTTCCTCATCCAGTGCCTTGGTGACAGTCTCAGAAAAAGTCAACCAGGTTCAGTAGGCAAGATCTGCCCTTGATGAATCCAAACTGGGTGGGGTCAAGTGCCTAGAGATTGACTATGTCCTTGTTTATGTGGCCCGTAATAATATGCTCCATGGCCTTACAGATCTGATTTGTCAAGCTAATGGGGCAATAGTTACCAAGGTCAGTAGTAGCACCACCTTTGTGCAAATGGATGACAATGGCGGTACTCCACTCTGTTGGAATGAAGCCTGTACTTAGGCTTGATGGAGATATTGCAGAACACAGCATGGGATACTATCAGGTCCCATGAAAGCTGTGTACTTTGCCTTGGATAGGGCCTTTAACACTTGATGTATGGAGATATGAGGTGGTGGGTCAAGTATCGAGGATGTTGAATGGGCCTTTAGGGGGGGATGGGAGTAAAGGTTAAATTTTACCTATCTGCTAGCAGGGTGGCTAAGTCAACAGGATCAGTGTAAGTGGCAGGGGTGGCTCATGCTATAGGACTGCAGCCTTCCCATCTAGAAAACAAATAAAAATAAAACTGAGAAACACAAACACCATAATCCCACGCATGCGCACACGGTCTAGATACACGGGAACACTCTGACTGCTTTCTCAGCAGTCTAGATAGGGGGAAAGGCATCTCGGCACCAAGATGCCCAGCAGTCTGTGCAGTGGTGATGTCACAGAATTGAAGCACTCCGCACTGCAGCAGCAGGCTGGAACAATCAAGATGCAGCTAACAAGGTGCACTGGACCAATCATGAGGATTTGGACTGTTTGCATGTGCACTGGAGCAATCGCGAGGAATAGGGTTGCTCAGTGCGGTGGCAAAGGGACTGTTTGGATATCATCAGCGGCAAGGTGAGCAGTTATCTAGGCATTTGGCTCGTCGGCAAGGTGTGTGTGTGTGTGTGTGTGTGTGTGATGCCCCAGTTGCTATATACTGGTGGCTAGAGCAAACTCATGGTGGTGTGGTAGGGAATACCTCAGGCTTGAACCCTGTACCTTGTATGCATGTGGTAAGGACCTGAATTCCCTACCCACCACCATTTGTAAAACAATTTGCAGATTTTTGCCTCATATTTGATCTGTTCTGTTCCTCATATCTGTGGTTTCTAAATATTTAAATGCTTAGATATTTGATGGTGCAGTGGTAGCATTGTTGCCTCACAGCTACAGGTTCTCAGGTTTGATTCTTGGCTGGGGTGCCTTCTGTGTGGGGTCTGCATTTTCCCCCTGTGTTTGTGTGGGTTTGCTCTGGTGCCCTGCCATTTTACAAAGACATGCGTCTGTATCATTTCTTCCTGGGCCTCTGCTGAAATTTTTTTTTGTTCCAAGTCAGACTGTCCTGGTTAACAAATGTTAAATAAAATTGACAGGCATTTGAATTTCAGACTTCAGGTTTCTGAATGTTTAATTCCTTAAATATTTGATGGTGCAGTGGTAGCATTGTTGCCTCATAGCTATAGGTTTTCTGGTTTGATTCTTGGCTGGGGTGCCTTCTGTGTGGAGTCTGCATCTCCTCCCTGTGTTTGTGTGGGTTTGCTCTGTTGTCCTGCCATTTTACAAAGACATGTGTCTGCAGTATTTCTCCCTGGGCCCCTGCTGAAAATTGCTTTTGTTCCATCAGACTTTCCTGGTTAACAAATGTTAAATAAGTAAAACTGACAGGCCTTTGAATTTCAGACTTCATATTCTTCAGAAAATGCATAGTAACACAAAACCTTTTATTCTAGAAATTTTATAAGTTTATAAGATGAATATTTGAAATTTGTCCCTATTGTTGGGACTGTATTCCCCCATTATTGGCTTCGTCCAGGTTTTTTGTGCTAAGGTTGACAGCTATGGCAAGAACTGAATATGTTTGCGGGTTGTATTCCCTCATTACTGGGTTTGGCCAGGTGTTTTGTGCTAAGAGTTTGACGGCTATGGTGAGAATTTAATTCACTACATGATAGCTATTTAAGTTTCAGTCTTCCTCTCTTTCACAAAGCAGCTGATTTGGCATAGTGGTATGTTGCTCTGACTGTTTTGCACAAGGACCTTGGCAGTAAAATGTATGGTGGTAACACAGCATTTTATTCTAGCAACTTTCCAAGATTATACAAGCAATGTTTAATGTGTCCCTGGTTTTGGGGCTTTTGACCCCCCCCCCCTAATAAATTTTGGCTTTTTCCAGATTTCTTGTGCTGCGAAGTTGAGATGCAGTTGAGTACTGAGTAGATTTTACAAGGAGCTGAGAGCGGCAGGGGAAGAGAAGTTTAGTGCTGCTTATGATGAATCTGCTTGCATTGTTAATAGCTCAACAGGTTGTGTACTTGCTTTTGATGCAGAAGGCTGTGGGTTTTACCCCCACAATGGGTGGATGCTGCCGTACTGAGAATTTCCTCTTTGGCGAAGATACTAACTATGAACCTGTTATCTATTTGCCATCCATTTCCTATTGCAATATTACCAGCTTATCATGTTTTTAATGTAATTTAGGCAATGTATTCCTCAGAGGTAACAAACACTTTATTTTTCGATGAAACCATGAAATATAAAGGTGTTTGCTAGCAGCAACCTCTTCATTAGTTACAGATTTCTTTAATGTGGAATTATTTAGATGACTTTTACTTCTTCAGAGATTGCACATATTTACTGATAATGGTGGACTGTAGAAGTTTGAGTAGACTTTTATGATGGAAATGTTCTGAACTGGGCAGTTTTGTCATTATTGGTGCATGCGTTTTGTTTCATTGTTTACTGGAAAAATGTTGAAAACAATAAATTTAAAACGCCTCTAACAACTGTACTGTACTGTACAAGGAATATAATTTAGTACAATCAGGAAGATGTATCAAAGAGCACATGTATGTTTCATGTGCAAGGGGCCTATGATTTGAAAACAGCCCAAAGTTAATCTTTATCTGCCACTGGCAAAATGTATTTTCTTTGAATGTGGGTTTCAATGCTGTTTCAATGAATGTGAGTTTCAAGGGCAGAGAAGTTTTAATGCTAAGTCTGTTTTCATTGTGAGACTGCATTGCTTTGTTTAGCAGATGTCTTAGTGTTTGTGCTGTAAAATGCAAAATAAAACTTTCAAATGAAGTCCAAATCATCATAGAAGTAAAGCAGTATACACATTACTGTTTATGGTAAATGGAGTGAAATAGCCAAGTAATAGATCATTGGAATGGCTGCAGGGGGGAGGCTCCATTCAACCATAATTTTGTGAGAGGGAAGGGCAGCAAACTCAAAGACAACCCCAGCTTAACTATACCTCCCAACTGTCCAATTTTTCACAGAATGAATAGATTTTTGCTTCTTATTTTTGGTTTGTTCCTCATAAAATTTGTGGTTTTCTGGCAAATCATTTAGGAATCAAGTCACTAAATAATGACACAATGAGTTTCAGACTTCATAACCTTCAGAAAAATGCATGCTAAAGTAAGACCTGTTATTCTGTCAACTGTCTCTGTTTATATGTCCCCCCAATATATTTGGCCTTGTCCAGATTTATTGCATTAACAGGTTGAGAGGTACATGCAAATAAATTGCTTTATAGAATTAGGCATAGCCAAACCTCTCAACTCTCCCTGATTTTGGCTCAAAATGTTGCTCTTCCCCCAATAATCCCTCCGCAAAATAGCAATTTTGGAAGAAAACATTGGGGGTTTACAATTAAGAAATAACTGTAATAATCAGAGTTATAGATTACTTTTATTTCAGAAATGCATGTGGATTCTTTTATTTTGTCAGCTGCTCACATTAGCAATACTAATATTAAAAAAGTGTCCCTTCTTTGACAGGTTCCCAGCTGTATTGTGTGGCTATTTTATATTTTTGCATCACATTTTTGGTCCATTTTTCATAAAATTGTGGGGGGGGGGGGGGGTTGGCAAATTAGTGGCAAATAATTATTGACTGAAGTTAGAAAATGACAGACATTTGAGTTTCAGATTTCATACCCTTCAGAAAATTCATACTAATGCAAGACCTATTATTTTGTTATCTTTCTAAGTTTATAAGAGCAATATTTAAAAATTGTCCTTATTTTTGGGCCTTTGTCCCACTTCTATGTATGCTATGAAGTTGAGAGTTATGACAAATGTGTCAGGGCTATCACAGTCAGCCAGAGACATTTCAAATTGTGACATACTTGTCGCACCCCTCTCGCCCATGTAGTGACTCTGGATGTGTCCAAGCAAGGCAAGGAGAAGTTATGTAGTGTAAATGTGCAGAGTATCCCCCCATCCAAGGTAGACACAAGTACTACAGTGGCTTTTCATCTGTCCTTGATTTTGCAGAATGGTCTGGTTTCTGTCATATTTTTGTACTGTTGATTTATGCTTATTACTCAAAGTGCCTGTTGCTCTGTGTTTAAGTAGCAATGCTTTAATGACCATCAGGTAAGCTTGTCTGAGATTGTAAGATGCAAGTAAGCTTTAATAAGCATACTGTTAAAGAATTGCTAACATTGAAAGCCTTTCTGTTGCTGCCATGCAGAGAATACTTAACTAGATAATGTATAAGCCTTGGGTATTGAAGGACAGGATTACATTATTTTAAGAAGCTCATTACACTTGTTGGAGACTTCCAGTCATCTCTGCAGGCTTTACCCATAAACTAAACAGAATGACAATCTATCATGTGTGGTCCATAACCTGTACAGTAATCCTTTGAGCAATGTATCTTAAGCTTGTTTCTGGTTTGCTTTTCATTTTTTACTTTGATCATGTTTTCCCAATGAAACAAGTAGATAGTTGTCAGGCAGCAGGTCTTTTTTGGATAAGAAACATTTTTACAAGTGGGGGCATCACAGAGATTGCTACTTTCGGCATGTTACTTGGTACTTTAATAAAGCTGAATATAAATTAGAATTAGAATACAGTGCAAGGAAAGTGGTTTGAGTTGAGTGCTGCTTGTTTTTATACTTGATTTTGACTGGCATTCCAGTAATGTATTTAAAAAGTAATTTATTTTTTCATGCCTCACAACCTTTCTGTTTCCATCTAGATATTAAGTAAGCTGTCATGCAGCCAATGCATTGAAATATTTTTTTTTCTTCTACACTTCATTTTGTTTTGATTGGACTCGCATAATGATGGTTTGGCACCCAGGGCAGCGTATTTAATTAAAGGTAGTTTTTGTGGTTTTGTGCATAGCTCCTCCCCTTTCTAGTTGACCACACCCTTCCCATTGACCCCATCCATTCAGCTGTCTCCTGCAGCCCCCCTTTGATTTGAAGTCACCAGCCACCACTGGTAAGTGGCACTGTTAAGAACTAATTCGGAACAAACCTGGGCTTTGCCATGGAGGTTTCTGACGTAACTGAAAAAGGCTTTGTGGTTAGCCTTTGTTTTGGAGGCTAGTTTTGATTCATAATTAGCAGATCATCAAAAAGGAAAACAAAATGGGATAGTAGTAAAAACAGATTTTTTTAAATGAGAGGATGTTTTGGTATCTGGGAAGAGATGGGTGATTTTATGTACGATACATTTGTGGGGTTTAGCTGTGTACTGAAATTAATTGTTAATTGCCTTTGTAACTTTTGGTATTGGATTAGTTCATCTGTATGAGACATGAAAACCCTATAAAAAATTTATTAGTAGAGGTAAGTAATGATGTGGACCATCCACAAGCAAATCAAGTGCACCACACATACGAACTGTACATATTGTAAGTGGAAGGTTAGGAAATAAAGCATCATACAAAAAAAAACTTAAAATAGATTTTCACATGCCAGCTTGGCTTCCTTTACAGGAAGAATCCTGAGGTTCCATCAAACTGACAGAACTAATGAGGCCATAACTAATTTAATATTGAGCAGTGGGAGGCTAACTGATTTGCTTCCTGAAATCTTCTAATCTAGGAAATCACTTGCTTCTTGAGAACTTTTCTCCAAAATCCTCCACTGAAAACACACTATTAGATGTATGATATCCGATAAATAATGTGAATTACAAAAAATGCAAAATACATCTCTTTGGTAAACAATGGTCTATATACTGGTAATAGTATCAATCTATCTCCTTATTTATGCAAGATATATTCAAGATATCATTGACATTGTTCATCACTTGGTCAAGAGTTTTCCAGTGATGTATGGCAATAGGGGATGGCATACTGCAGTTTTGTAATATTGCAGACTCTATGCATATAATGCATATAATATTTTCATGGTTTACCTTTACATCGTCGATCCCAATATGGGCGAAACGACTTCCGCGAATACCAAAGTGCGAATATCTCCAACACTGAATTCTGAATAAGCGAACGACAAAACCTCACCCCTTTTTGACCCACGGTAGCAATGGTGTGAAGGAGTGGCACAGCCGGGATTGTCTAAATATTTTAGACATTTAAAGTTTTTCATGGTTTTGATTCACTTAAATGAGTCGATTAAGTGGCCGGCCGACGAAGTGTGATCGACGATATAAAGGAAACCTATTTTCACAATATTTCAAAACAATATTAATCTACAAAACAATTCATGTTAGATGGCAAGTATCAGTGGCAAAATTGTGCCTTAATGTTTTCTGTACAATACCATCATTTGTTCACCTGCAGATCACACAGCTTTTCTGAAATGAATGCAGTTATGAAATTATATGTAATACTCAACTGCTTTGTCAAAAAAGCATTCATATATCAGAATGTTTACACATTACTCACCAAGTTTCAATGTATTTTTATTGGCATCCATTGTTTGAATACATCACCCACAGCAAGACTGTATTTGACTCATTTTTTGCATTATTAATGCAAACATGGAAAGATGTCATATTTTTAATATATTTTTCCAAACACTCCTTAATTCCAGCTCTGCACATCCTATGCTGACCATTTCAATGGCATAATTATCAAATCACGTCAGCTTGCAGGTACCATCTTGCTTCCTTAAGTTTTTTTTTTTAACCAGGTCCTTTACCAGGATTTTAGAAATTCTACTCAGCAAACAGTGGTGAGCATGTTTCTTTCAGGAGTACAGGGACGTCTCCTGTAAGAATGAGCATACTCAAAGAATACACTTTCCTGACAACTATTCTCTTGTAAGTAGCAATGAGTTAAGTACCCCATGGTCTAACTCCCATTAACTTGGAAATTAACTAAGGGATTTTTAACCACACTGTTTTGTCTGTCTGACAACCTTCGTGTTTACTGCTGATATGGCTATTTCTAACATTCGTAAATGGCACCCAATCCTTCCAATGCTAATTATCCGTGGGAAAAAAATCAAAGCAAGAAAACAACTCAAAGAAAAGTATCTGCAAACATATTCCATATCAGGAATTTATTTTGATAAAATGGTGAAAATAAATAGACAAAGCAGACCTTGGCACTAAACATTGTTGGAAAATTTCTCTTTTTGGACATTTGCAAGCTGTATGAAATATTAAAATAACTTATGTGCACTGCCACACATACTACATAAATAAACCTCTCCCACTGCTTATACAAAGTCAGTGTTTCAACAGGGTGAACATTCATCATTGATGCCTAGAAGATCAGAAGGGTACAAGTTCTACTGCCGCACTAGGTGTTTGGATTCATTTTCTTCTACTGACACTGTAGCTCAGCATCATGGGAATATTGCATTCCCGAGGTGACATCTTTCAGCTGAGACATTAAACCAAGGCTATGCCTGACTAAATTGGGTAGCTATGAGGGATGATAAAGATCCTATGACACATATTATAAAGAAGACCAAAATTCTTCCACCCTGTGTCCATGCCAACATGTCCTATGTTAGAAATACCACCTTTAGTCTTCACTGACAAATGACAGGTTTAGCTGAACTTTTCTGTGCATTATAAATAAAGTTACTAAATTTTGACTGTTGCAAAAAAAAAAAAAACTTAAAAATGGATATGTTAGCTGCATGTAAGACCTCAAATAATCAATTTACTCTACTTAGATTTCTTTACTTAATGTCTACGCAGTGGATAATACTATAACAATTGCCTACTTCATTCAGACTTCACATACATCCTCATTTTCCAAAGTGTTTCTACTAACTCCTTCAAAAATATTGCATGTGAGTGACTTTTGTTTCAACCAGGAAGTCAGTTTTATTTTTTCATTCCTTTCTGTTTCTGCTTTATAAAAAGTATAGGCTTTGCATGTCTTTTGATCTTTGCAGTTTGAAGGCTAGTGGATCAGATTGCCCAAATAATCCCACTGAATGTCAGTCTTTTGACCTTAAAATACAAAATCAGCATTTTTTTCTTAACAAGACTGTTGAAAACTATTTTTCAGCATGAAACCTAGTAGAAAGTACAGTATTCATTTTGTGTGTTTTAGCATGCACTTGTGTGCACTGTATATTTGTGTGCAGGAGTTTGACAGAAAAAAACTACATTGATATGAAGTATCCATTTCTCCATGATCTAGTTATCTTGTGGCTTATTATATTAAGTAAGGAGTTACGGAATACATCTGTTCCCCAAATAAAACTAAATTTATAGTTTACATTTTCTTTGGACATTATATTATCTTTAAGTTATGTTATGTAAAATAGTAGTCACCAAACATTTTTTGAAGAATTCTAAGGAAATGGATCTGATGTTTAGGCTTCTGCTGATCATATTTCTTCTCCTGTAATCCAACACACAAAAAATATTCAGCCTGTCTCGAATGTTTGTCTTAGATAAAAAATGACATTTACTTCAATTAATGTTTTAATGATGTACTATATGATTTACATGAGTATCCCATTAGGAATTTTACTGATTTATTTCTTATAAAGCAACAAGCATTATCTTCTATTTTCCAAGAGTCCAGCTTTGCAATGCAAAATAAACTGTAGTTAATATACTGTGTGTGTGTGTGTGTGTGTGTGTGTGTGTGTGTGTGTGTGTGTGTGTGTGTGTGCGTGTGTGTGAGAGAGAGGGAATACAAACTATAATACATATCTTGCCATAATGCACATTAGTTTGCCTTAGTCTCTGTACGAGTTGTATTATATAGCCATGATACACCCTTTTTATGGCACTGATGCCTGTTTTGTATTGCAGGTCCTACTGGCTTCACCATCACCCCTATTTTTGTTTCCATAATGTGGAGATGCAGGCCCCCTAATGTTGGCCTGCTATGGTACTGACATTACCAAACTGGAGAATGAATGGGGATGGTATTCCATCACACACAGTACCACCATAACTGCCCATAGTGATGGTGTTGATTTACTCACCTATGATGGGCGCATGAAACAGACTGTGGCAGTACCCCTAGAGAATACCCTTAAAGGTAACAAGTGGCACCCAAGCTGGTTTCCATTACTCCATTTCTGGAGAGCCCAAATAAGTTAGAATACAGATCAGCTTCTGGTAGTATACACCACCAGGTAGTACAGCCCACAAAGTTTCCGGCTTGCATTTGACCTCATTATTCATTCTTGCATAGTAGTCCTCATTTACAGTCCACTGTCCCTTAGTTCACTATCACTGTCTTACCATATTACAAGCATGTGCTGGGCTGCAGTGAAGTAGAGTCCATTCTAGCAAGATCCTGCATTGTTGTTAACTATTGCAGTACATCATTCATCATTTGTTGGAAGCATGAAGTGAAGCAGTGAGATGTACTTATAGCAGGGTGGTGTGTGCGTGCATCTGCATGCCCCTGTAAATGTCAAATGGCACAATAGTATATAAACTGCCACTTCTGCCAACTGGGTTAGCCGTTCTATCTTAGAAATGCAATGGCTTCTGCTGATTAAGATATTCCACTAAATGCTTGTAAAACCACTCAGATGACAGTGGTAATATGCAATATAGCTGTTTTCAAAAATTACTGGTACTGTTCATGCTGAATTACCCATTTGCCTTTGTATTGCTTATCTGCTGCCTGCATTTTGCACAGCAGCAAATCACATTTTTTTGTTCTCTTACACTGTTATCTATGAATTTGACATTGACATTCTCAGCTCTAACCCCGGGATTCATAAACATAAAATGCCATCACATACAAAGGCAATTATAATGTGTGATATAAAATGTAAGCAAATCATAAAGGGTACATCAGATTGCTATTATGTACAAACGTGTTTATGAATAGCACACCAACCAACCACCATGCAGAGGACACCACAATGGACTGGAATATTCTGCAACGGAGTACCAAAAGGGCTAGCATTCTATACATACAAATGGTTGGGAGATATGTCGCACAAGAATGCCAAGCCAACAAGAGGGCCAGTCTTCGGTTCCCAGTCCAGTACTAGTGACAACCTTCCAGGAGGGTAGTACCTTCAGTAACATGCATGTGACACATATGGCGCATGAATTTTTAGGAAAAAACATCTGCACATGATGAAAAGCAAGCATGTTAAATGATATGTTATTCAAAAATAGATATCATTTCAGAAATACAGATGTGGTAACTTTCAGATTAGCTAAATACATTGTGTAGAAAAACACAGAAATGGTTAAGTAAAGCAAGGCATAGAAAATATTAAATTAAGTACAATGTAAAATGACATCTCTGGCCTATTTAATATCCTGCAGGAGCAAGATGCCTCTTAAGTCGTCAACTTAAGCAGTGAAGGTGCACAGCTAAATTGACTACCTTACAGCAAAAGTGCAAGCTGCTACCTGTGATATTGTATGGACACTTCTGGTGGTCCATGTGTCAGATATGAGTGCCCCCAAACTTGGAGGGATGGGGGATAGTGTGACCAGTCCAGCTACCCTGGTGTGAGGATGCTAGGCACAGCATGGTGCATAATCCATGACAATGTTTGTGAGGATGATACATTTCCAGCAAATTTCACAGAAACCTGCCATCTGTTACTGAGACAGATGTCTGGTGTCAGAGCCATGGCCTCAAGCTCAATGCCAAAATGTGCATTGTCATCACCTTTGGTAAAAACTCAGTACCCATGAACTACCACATAGGCGGCAGTCTACTTAATGCCGAATGTGTGATAAGAGACCTTGGAACCCAGGTGGACACTAGTCTCTCCTTTGATAATCACATTGCCACAGTAGTCAGGAAATCCTTCTACGTGGCCTCATCACAAAAGGGTTCTCATCCAGGAAAAAAGAGGTCATTGTTCCCCTCTACTTGACACTCATTAGACCCATTAAAGAGTACAATGCCCCTTTTGGAATGTACCTCAGAAGACATCTGCAGCAGCTGGAAAGGCCACAGAAGTACCTCACAAAGTGGATTACTGGACACAAACAGATGCCCTACACTGACCGTCTCAAAAAACTCCAGCTTTACTCCATAGCATATCACCTACTCCGAGGTGATCTCTGCCTAACATATAAAGCTATGTCAAACCCAGAGTTGTTGGACATACTACACCTAAAGAAATCCCTCTGAGATGCATGCTCTAGGGACCTAAACCATGTCACCGCAATAAACAGGACTTGCTGGTGGAAAAGATTCCTGTCCCAGAGACTTCCCATACTCTGGAACAAGCTACCCATCTATGCCAAGCAAAATTCCTCATTAGCACTCTTCAAGAAAAATCTTGATGAGTGGATGGGAAATAGGAAATACACCCCAGGGATCACTTCTGTGGCTCTGCTCGACAGGGGCACAGGAAAATAACTTTCTTGGGTGGCATAAGCCAGGAAACCTTGCTGGCTAGGCTTACTTAGGCCCTTGGGTCGATAGCCTAGTACCTACCTATGAACTGATAGTCCCCATGACATCCAACAACAGACAACCAGACATCCCACCACATCATCCTCAAAATCTTCTGAATCTGCAGCATACCTACATGTGCATCCAGCAAGGGTCCCTCCATCTGGGTCAAACATAAAGACAAGATGGACAGCTCAGTGTACACTTACAAGAACAGCTTCCTGCATTTGGTCCTGCTACTAGTAATCTCTCTGTGGAACCACTTTGTCTGAAACACAAGACTATACCACATCATGTTCACCAGTAGTGCATGACTCAACTACATAAGTGCAGATGTTAATTGTGGTACCAGACAACAAGCAGTATGTCACAGCAAAAAACAATGGCCAGAGTGGTATACATGCAGTACATCCTAGCAAACAGCAATGGCCACAGCAGGGAAAACTGGCCCAATGAGTAGCACTTATTATGTAAAAAGCATTGTAATGCCTTATGGTCTGTCATGCAATACAGTACCACAGACACCCACCCAGCCTTGTTCATATTGTAACTAGCATTTGTGATATTTATGCAATGTTTTACAGATACAGATATATCTGTAAATATACACACACACACTGCCAGGTGAGGTGCAGTACTTACTCCCATTAGCCTGATAATCAGTGTCATTGCAATCCAAAAACATGGGCATTATTACATCAAACACTTATAAGTACACGACACAGAAATACACTGATCAGGATTTAAAGTACTAACCAGAGAGTGATATGGGATTCCAGTACCCATGATCCAGTTGATCTTCCTGTGGCTAAAATTGCTTCATTTGTGGCAGCATTGCTGACCCAACCAGAGAATTTCCATATCTTAGGTCAATGGTCACACATTTTAACATGTTACAATGAGCACATATATGTCAGTATCTGGGAACCGAGACAATCATTTTGTAATGCATATGTCAATTATGTAGCCTACAGCATGCATACCCTTTCCTAATGCCCCTTTGATTACCATAGCCCATGTATTTGTTGCATTTTATAGAGATGGTATGTGCTATTCATGGCACTGATGCCTGTACTGTATTATACAGTCCAGCCAATTTCACCTCCATCTCTCCTTTGTGTTTCCTTGGTGTGGAGAAGCAGGATTCCTAATGTTGGGTGGTCTTGGTACTGATGTTACTATATTGGGGATAGAATGGGAGATGGTACCCCATCACACAGCCCCAAAATACCTGACAAAAGTGATGGTCTTGATGTAGACAAATATGATGGGTGCATGAAACAGTCCGTGTCAGTACCCCTGGTGAATATCATAAAAGGCAACAAGTGACACCAACACTGACTTCAACTGCTCCATTTGTGGGGAGTCCAGCACAAGTCAGCTTGGGGACACCTCTGCTGTACAACTGACAGCATAGTGGAACACCTGTGGTTGAAGGAGATGACAAGTGGATGGTTAATGCCCCTGCACTAAAGAAACTCACAGTTAGGCTTGCCCTGGTGTCTGAAGGCACAGAATTGCTCTGCTTTAATTATGCATGCTCTGAAATGCACATCACAGTGTGCCGCCCATCCAACACAAATGCAGTCTGACAGAAGTTATAGTGATCTCACTCTGGTACAAAGAGGTATAATGCAGGACCCGATACATTTTCCCAGTAACCTTACAAGACTGGGATGCGAACAGCATGACTAAATCCTGCCTGACACGATAGGCATTATAGGGAATTACACTAACTTATGGTGTGTGGAAGGCCATTGTTCCTCCACATCTACTCTGGAGAGCATTACTGCACTTAGAAAATAGGCATTGTAAGTTTCTTCATAGTTTGTCATACGTTGTATTTGCATGTGTGTCATTTTGTATGCTTTGTTTTGATAAAAATAGCCCTCTTTATACATAATAGTAATGTTTTATTATACCAGTGATTACATAATTTCTCTTGATTGCAAGATAAGTTAAAACACTGTAAAAAATGAAATAAAAAAGTCTATACATTTCATTTTTCAATACAATCCTATAGAACATTACTGAACTGATAATTTTTAACATACATTTAACTTTATTGATAAGTTATCACTTGATGTAGCCGTCTTCCCTTTTCAGTTATCAGGAAAAAAGAAAAATATGGTTTTATGTATATTTAATTTAGTTTTATTCATTCACTTTAATCATTTATTTTCTTATCTGCTTATTTCTTTATCATGAGAAAATGATTTATCCACTTTACCTATTCAATTAAAATTTTTTTAAGACTTCAATTTACTGACACAAAGTTACAGGCTATCACTGTCCAGCCTGCCAGCAAACAGTAGTCTGACTCTTATTAACAAAGTACTGGCAGCTCAGCGAATCCAAATAAGATGAATATCAATAGCGCAGTGCTTCACAAAAGTGTACACTGTTTTCTAGGTAATACCTCCTTAAAAGCAGACAGATATGATATGTGAGAGATGTAGTTACACAATGTGTATGGAGGCAAGGCTCTGACTAACACTACACTAACCAAACAGATTATCAGTAAGACACAAAGTACACCCACCACACATAGTATGGATAGGATGCATAAACTCACATATAACGAGACAGTTAAAGGTAATCTTCCCAAAATAAAAAGGCCTCCCAGATGTTTTTCTTACAATAAGCAACCTATAAAAACAGCACACACCACAACACAAGATGTCAAACTCTGAGCCTGTAAGGCATATCACCACAGAACTCAAAAGTTTGGTCATAGGAGACTCCATTGTGAGAAACATGGCCCACTCACTAGGATGAATGACGAAAGAGGCAAGGTCAGTTGCTTATGTACCAGGACCTGTCATATCATGGATGAACTCAGATCACTGACCCAAGATGCATCTTATTGGACTTTATGAAGATTCACATTATGGAGCTCTCAGACTGTGTCCCAAGCTAGTATAAGCCAAGTATCAACTAGCATTCTCCACGGATGATACCACAAAATGAATAGAAGATAACTCACTTTAATAATTGGATTAGTTTCTGGTGTCATTCAAAGGGAGTACAATATCTGTCTGCTTGGAAGGATATGGTTGACGAGCCACACTACTTTGCCATGGTTGATCTGCACTCGTCACTCATATGCTTTCAAATATTGACAAATTTCTTGTCTAAAATTTCACAAAAAGCCTATTTTAGGCATTGTTAACCTGATAAACCATCCAACATAGCTAAACCTACATAGTATAATCTAAAGTTTGTACTGATCAAGAGTCTATACGGGAAACTCATTCCCCTCCAAGTTGTCTTCACCCTGGAGAATAAAGATGTCTGTGCAGTTACTGAGACATGATTTAAAGCTGCACCCCAGCAATGCAGGATTATAATGCCTTCCCCACACAAAAAGGCAGAGGATTCTCAATTTACAGCAAACAAACACACCTCAAGGCAAGTTATATAGAATGATACACTTGAGCTTCTCCATGTCCAACTTACCATTAGCAAAGCCCCATCCTATATCTTGGCAAACTTTAGATCCAGGTCTATGACTTATGAAGCTCATGCCACATATTTAAATGTAATGCATACTCTCCACATTCAATCCAATACCATATTTATGGGCAACTTGACCTACCCAAACAAACTGGGGAATCATACATGACCTTAAACATGCAGGCCCAGAGATTCCTGACCTTTATTAGTACAAACACCCTGGATGAGCCAGACTATACAAATATTAGGAGCACTAACATCCTTGAGCTGGTCCTCAAACATGGAAGAACATTGATCCCTCCCCAACACACACACACACTGTAATGTCTTCATTAGTCAGGTCAGATCATAAAGCTAACTCCTTTGAAATAAAAACTAAACACATGACCTCAGCTAACTTTGGAACTTTTTACAAATTATTCTAAGGTTAACATCTTTTTATTAAACAATACCACAGCACAATTTGAAGTTCACACCACAAACACTTAGGTCACTGCTGCCAATTGTAGAACTGTTCACAATAAACTGTACAATCATGCAAATAATTGTGAAGAGACAGCTGTGCCTACCAAAATAAGCCTAGGAAAATCGGAAAAAAAACAAGCCACCCTGGTGGAATCCCAACATCAATAGATTGTATAATGAAAGAAACAAAATCATGGCCAAAGTTAGGAGTTTCCATGCCCAGCAAGGTAATAATTCCCTCATCAATATAAATAATCAACCCAGGGGATTACTCAGGTCTACCAGAGCCAAATTTGAGGTAAAAATAGCCTCCCAAGCAAAGGACAACCACAATGCATTTTTCATCTGTTTCCATAACATCAAAGACAACACAAAACAATGTTACTAATTGTGAATGAATCAACCTATACTAAGCCAGAGGGCATGGAAGATCTACTGACTAACAAATATAGCACCAATTTTATCCTCCTCTCATCCCCAGACACCCCTCAAGCAATACCATCAAACTTAATTCCCTAACTGCTATTAGGGATTAGGTCCTCAAAACACTCATAGACCAAGAACACATCATTGATGGGCCCCATAACATTGCAGAATGCCTCCTAAATTGCAAGAAAATCTATATTCAACCATAGCATCCAGACAGCCTTCATGTCAAGTGAATGGAGAATTGCAACTGTTATTCCTCTGCATAAGGAGCGACTGGTATCTACAAACTAAGGCAACTACCAACCTATAAGTCTGACTAATTTCATATGTAAAGCCATAGAAACAATTATGAAACTAAGAAACAATGACATAGGTAACTTACAAACACTGAAACCAACATAATTTGGTTTTGTCAAAGGAAGATCATGCCTACTCAACCTGGTGGACTTCTTTGAGAAGATCATTAAAGCCATGGATGATGACAAAATGATGCATACTGTATACCTCTACCTAGTCAAAGCATTCAGCACATTACCTCACTCAGGCACTATAGATTAACTTACTAAATCAGGCATAATGCCAACTGTCTCTCAATGTATAGCTAGCTAGCTTCACAGATAAAACCCACAAAGTTAGGATAAAGGAGACTACCTCCACAAAGAGGCCAGTAACCAATGGCATCCCTCAAGGATCAGTGCTGATTCTTGTCTCCTCTTTGGCATCTACATTGCTGACGTCAAGGCCACATTAAGGTCCTCCAGCTGGCCAAGTTTGCTGGCAGCTAGGTGTAATCATTTAATCCCCCAACATTTCAAATACCATTCAAGTGCCAAAGCTATGGTCTAAAACTCAATGCAATGAAGTGCATAGAATGATGCCCCCCCTCCCAGGAAATGACCACATTGATTATGCACCACTAAGAGTAGACCCAGTGGTGAGGGAAATGAGAACACATGTAGACAGTAACCAGGTCTTTAAGAATATCACTTGTCTGATGTGGTGAAAAAAATAATTCTACATGGCACAATTTATAAGCAAGGTTATAGCATCCAGGACAGGAGATTTTATTGTTTCACTGTACTTAGTACTCGTCCAATAAGTTGAGCAAAAAACACCTTTCAGTATGTATCTGACCAGGCAATTGCAACAACTGGAGCTTCCACATAGTATCCTCATAAAAATAATACAGGGCATAAACAAAATGTCTACCAGAGACGGCCTCAAAGCCCTATCCCAGTACTTGGTCTCTTACAGACTGCTGCAAGGCTATCTATTCTTGGCCTATAAAGGATCATCTGATCCTGCTCTGATGTACCTATTGTACATTCATAAAACAAACAGTATCAGATATGCCTAATCTGTGGACCTAAACCTCATCTGCAACATGTATATGGCATATTAGAAAGACAGGAATGTGGCTCAGAGGCCACCGCTCCTCTGGAGCAGGCGTCTCATCCCAAGTGCAACAGAGTTCTTCCCTAACCTTATTCAAACATAACTTGGACATGTTTATGGGAAAACAGAACTTTATCTAACATCTGGCTCATATGCCTCTTATGGATAGAGGTAGCCAGTAAATGCTTTACAGCCCATTGTTCATGCCTTTATCTAACCCTTAAAATTACCCTGGGATACCAAATCATATCAGATACATTTGAAAAAGCATGGCTAGGCTTAAAAAGACTGACAAGGGTATTAGCCTGGCAATCACATATGAACCATGAAAAATGTTTACAGGGAGAATTATTTTGGTGGCAAAATAAAGATCTGAAAAAGTTATATCTGTAAGCAAAAATGCTCCCCTTTAATTTTTTTAAGTTGGTTTGGCTGATGGCATACTTGTTGAATTTATATAACCAGGATTCTCTGGTACATTGTATATGCATTTTATTACTGTTTTAATATTCATTTGTATTCATCCAGTGTTTTATTTTTGTATACTATTGGTGGCATTCATAGTCATTATGCTAACGCATTAAGGCTATCTTTGCTTTCTGTGTATGAGCACAGGCAAGTCGGGATTCATAAAGCCCTCTTACACTAATGAGAAATGGCCATGAATAAACCCAAGCAAATGAAGTCATAATGAGATGTAAATGATGAGTGATGTAAAACTGGAGGTCTATATCAGATAATCGCGTTTTCAGAAACTCTAAATTCATATGGTGGAGACCATATGATTGAGTTTCCAATAACTCAAACAATAAAAAAAAATCTGTCTTTTTTATGTTTTTGCAGGGGACAAGCCCCCTTGCACCTTCCCACACCTCCTGTAAATTATATATACCAACTCCTAGACCGCACTTTACTGAGAAGGGTACATTTCCTGATCCACATTGTACCATGATTGACATTCAAAAGCTTTGGTTTTCAAAAACTCAATCATATCGTCTCAACCATATGAATTTTGAGTTTCTGAAAACTCAATCAACTGACAGGGACCCAAAGCTACATATGTTAATGAAGCATTTGCTCACCAATTTGCAATTCATAGTTATATTTTCCTACTTTTCCACACCATCCCCATGTTGTTATTCAAAGAAGGGTCTCACCAGTTCTATCAACTTTGCAATCAATGAAGATGCTGTCACTTGCTGCCAGCCTTATTTTTCTTTTTGTGAGTTGCTTGTCTTGTCAGTGGCAAAACCACTTGCACCCAGGGGGCTTGCTCGCCCAGAAAGCAGAGAGATATAAGGAGAGAATAACGGATTATAATTTTGAAAATTGGGAGAGACCTGATAGGTTTAGTGTGGACAGGGATAATTTAAGGGTCTTATGTAGTATGTATGACCCCCATAGGGGTACTGGATGAATATAAGTGAATATAGAGAGCTGGTGTGGCAACTCAAACAACGCCAGTCATCCCCCTGATTTAAATGATTTTATTTCTACAGTGCCTGTTTTAAATCAGAAAGCGCAGAATTTATAAAGTTTTGATAAACAACCTAAGGATATGTGTTTTTGTATACAATACTTGTAATAGTTGTGTTTTACATTATCCATATGTTGCATTAGAGTGTTATTACATTCTAAGATTAAGTCATGGTGTTTTTAAACTTATATAGATTTTGTTTCAGTTGTCACTGGGTTAATTGGTTTTATTTACAACCAATTAATGTGTGATGGGTATCCTATACAAAGGGTTGTTTTATTTTTACCATTCACATTCTGAAGTTGTCCTGATAGTTTCAAAGAATAAAAAGCTTGATACTATTTTGGGAGCTTAAATTCTTAATAAATCCATTGCCTTTCTATATTTTTTTGAATGGAATTAATATTTTCTTCCTAGTGGTTGCAGCCTGACTCGATGGAAATTTTGCTTGTGTTTTTTTCAAGAATGCATGGACTTTCTGTCCCTGTGGATACTAAAGTATGTATGTACATTCCTCACTATAATTGTCATGAGAATCTTCCTGAGACAGACTGGAGACACACAGAGTATCTCACTGGCTTCTGCCTCAATGATACTGCAGCAGTTCTTGGATGTCCTCTAGGAACATGTAGTTCAGTACATCTATTTTGTGGTGTCACCTCAGGACACAGACAGGACTAAGCTTGCTTTTTATGGGGTGGCACGTTTCCCTGAGGTATTTGGTGCAATAGATTTCATCCATGTTACAATTATGATGCCATCTAATCCACGGGTGAGAGTGGTACCACAATAGGAAGGGCTACCATTCAATCAATTGCCAGGTAGTGTATGATACATGGGAGTATATCACCAACATTTCTGCTCAGCATCTTAGCAGTGCATGATTCCCATATCTGGCATACTAGCTCTCAGTCTAACACCTCTTCCTGTACTGCATAATGTTCAATATTTATTTTGTTTGTAAGTGGAAAAATATTTTTGTTTCTTTTTTTCAATTTTATTTAAGTAGTTATTCATGGGAAAATGTAGTAGCCTAGCTAGGGAGGGACAGAAGAGGCAACAGTCTTGAATGCAAAGTGTTAGGGGGTGCAATCAGCCCATCTCAATCACTCTTTAATGTAATACTAGCTTTTAAAAGCTGGTATTGCATTTGCAGTCAAACGTGAGTGCTGTAGTACTCCATGTGTGGTCTGTCATGTAGCAAACAGTTTCCTACAGTTTAAAAGAAGAAATGCTTTTAATTTTTTTAATAAAATATGATAATGGAGGGTTGGGGGCAGGGCACAGAAATGGGACCTGAATGGCTGGCTGTTGTGCCAGTAGAAAGAGCATCCATTTTTTTCCCGTAGGAGAGTTCCTAACTAATAACTTCTTACAGCTTATTACCGTGAACTACATTTTTTTTTTTTTTTTTTTTTTTTTGCTTTTCACTTGAAAAGCTAAGGAGTTGGGGCACTGGCTCATAGCACTAGCCCATAGCACTGAATGAACCAACTACACTTCTGGTATCTGGTAATTATATTATTATTTTCATCATGATGGTCTTCAGCCTCCTTCCTGAAGAGTCATTTTAGGTGCCAAGATGAATCTGGGGTGCCCTTCATTATGGCACAGCTAATACATACAGGATGTTTTCTGCATGTTGCATTCTATGCAATATGATCACATTCCAGTCTGGTGGTGAAGTACCCCATGCTGTCACTGCAGCTCCCAGAATCAGTCCTACAATTACTAATGCTGACCAGTCAGCAGCAGTAGTATGCGGCAACATGCAGCAGGCTTGCGCATGGCATAACACTGTTCAGGTAAAGTGGCAGCTTCTTATAGGTTCATAGGTTCATACTAGGCTATCTGCCCTAGGTCATTTATAAGCCTAGCCAGAGTGTGTTTGGCTTTTGCCACCCATTTTAAATTACTTTTGCTATGCCCTTTTTCGAGGTTAGTATACTGTGCCTCTGTCTAACAGTGACACAGAAGTGATACCCGGGGTAAACTTATGATCTCCCATCCACTCATCAAGATTCCTCTTGAAGAGCGTCAATGAGGGACTCTGCCTAACCTGGACTGGGATTTTATTCCAGAGTGAAGGGAGCCTCTGGGTTATGAATCTGTCCCTCCATGTCCTATTTATTTCAGTGCTGAGGTTCAAGTCTCTCAAGCGCGTAGCTTGATGGGATTTGGATTTTCTGAGGTGCAGCATGTCCATTAATTCCGGGTTGGACATGGCTTTATACGTCTGGCACAGATCGCCTCTGAGCAGGTGGTATGCCACTGAGTAGAGCTGGAGTTTCTTTAACCGGGCAGCATATGGCATCTGTTTGAGCCCTTTGATCCTCTTGGTGAGGTACTTTTGGGGTCTTTCCAGTTGCTGCAGGTGTCTGGTAAGGTACATCCCAAAAGGGGCATTGTACTCAATTATGGGCCTGATGAGGGATGAGTAAAGAGGCACGATGACCTCCCCTGATCCAGATGTGAATCCCTTCATGATTAGGTGGGCTATATAAAATGTTTTTCTAACCACTTTGGCCATGTGGTTGTCAAAAGAGAGATTGCTATCAACTTGGGTCCCCAGGTTCCTAATTACTTCTTCTGTACTTAATGGATTACCACCTATGTGGTAATTTGTGGGCACTTTGTTTTTGCCAAAGGGGATGACTATACACTTTTTGGCGTTTAGCTTGAGGCTAGGGCTCTGGCACCAGTTGTCTGTTTCTATGAGGACCTTTTAGAGGATGCTTGTGTTGGCTGGAGAGTCTATTATGGCACCCAGTTTGCAGTCATCTGCGAACTTGGTCAGCCACAGTCCTTCGGTGTTGGCCTGTACCTCCGAGAAATATATACCGAACAAGAGAGGTCCCAGGACTGAGCCTTGTGGGACGCCACTTGTAACTGGTTTGGAGTCTGACATGGCTCCAGCAATTCTAACCATGTGGGTTCTGTCCTTGAGCCAGTTTGCAACCCATCTAGTGATATAGGGGTTTATATTTAAGCTGGTGAGCTTATCTATAATGCCCAAGTGGGGTATTGTATCGAAGGCTTTTGCCAGGTCCAGGTAGGCTGTGTGGACCACCTTCCCCTCATCAATGGCCTTGGTGACTGTTTCAAAGAAATCAACCAGGTTTAAGAGGCAGGATCTGCCCTTAACAAAGCCAAACTGGGTAGGATCCAGTGTCTGTAGGTCCCCAATATCTTTATTTATGAGGTCCATGATGATCCTTTCCATAGCTTTGCAGACCAAGCTAGTCAGGTTTATGGGGCAATAGTTTCCAGGATCTGTTGAGGCACCACCTTTGTGGAGAGGGACCACTGTTGCTGTACGCCACTCTTTGGGTACATATCCTGTAGTAAGGCTGAGATTGAACAGTAGTTTTATGTTTGGGTTTAGCTCTTCTTGGAGTTCATGTAGGACACAGCCCAAGACACTGTCTGGTCCCATTGATGCTGTGTTTTTTGCTTTGGAGAGGGCGGCTCTTACCTGAGCATCTGAGATGTCAGGGGGGCAGCACTCTGCTTGGATAGATATTTGCCCTTTTGGTGGGGAGGGGGGGGGAGTTTGCACTGAACCTGTCAGCTAGGATGTTGGCAATGTCTGTGGGTTTGGTGTATTTTTTGCCATTTTGGACTAATTCTGAGCATATCTGGGAATCCCCACCCAGGTTCCTAACATAACTAAAGAAAGCTTTGTGATTATCCCTTAGTGTCCTGTGCAATTTTTCTCTCAAAGCTGGCCTTAGACGATTTTATGAGTGCCCGTAGTTTTTTGCTAATACTGATCAGAGATGCCTTTCCCTTTTTGGGATTTTGCTCTATCATGTAGTAGCTTCCTCCTTCTATTGTATAGTTTGTTTATGGCTGGGATTCACCAGACAGGACGTCTGCCTTTGGAGGATTGGGTCTTGGTTTTATTTGGGATTGCATGATCCATGCATTCCTGAAGGTGTTCATAGAATGCATTTATAAAGGATTCTGCGGTCTGGGCCGTATTTTCTACAGGCCCGGGGGCTTTGAAGGATTCCACCTCAGTTTTGAGGAGTGTGAAATTTGCTTTAGAAAAGTTTTTCACTGTGGTTTGCTGGGCAGGGGGTGGGGTCGGGATGTGAATATCCAGTGAGATTAGTTTATGGTCTGATCTTACCAGTGAGGGATACACTTCTGGTCTGGAGCACAGACTCCCCATGTTGGTGATGATCAGGTCCAGTATGTTTTCCCCTCTTGTGGGAGTGGTAACAAGTTGTTCCATAGCATGAGTTTATAAATTCTAGGAACCTTTGGGCTATGGTGTTGGAGCTAGAGTAATGCTCCCAGTCTATGCTTGGGTAGTTGAAGTCGCCCAATATAATGGTGTTTGGAGAGAACTTCATATTTTCCAGTGTTCTCAGGAAGACCGAGTGGGGTTCCTGGGTTTGGGAGGAAGGTCTGTATCAGGCTATAAACTGTAAGGCAGTTTACCCACTGTTAGTTGCACATGGATAGTCTCTGATGCTTCGTGCTGTGCCACCAACCTGGAGGTGTGGGTATCTTTGACGAATATTGATACTCCCCCCCCTCCTTTTGTGGTTCGGGCCAAGTTTTGGAGCCAAAAAGCATGGTATGAGGTATAACCTGGTAGTGTTGGGGTGCTCTCAGGAGCCTTGAACCAGGTTTCTGTTACTGCACAGATATCGATGTTCTCCATGCTAATGAGAGTTTTGAGTGTGTGCATCTTGAGGTTTAGACTTCTGGTGTTGAGTAGCATTACTCTTTGGTTCTTATCCCTTGTGATACCTATGGAGATGGGTTTGTCTTTGAGCCTTGCCTAAAAAAGGCACTATGGGGGTAGCAAGTGCCTTTGCCAATATCCGAAAGCCCAGGGGTGACAGGTGCAAGCCGTCCCTAACGAAGCATCGTGGCTTGTCGAGCATGTCATCCCAAGCTGATAGGCATTGGATCCCCTTTGAATGACACCAATACTTAAGCCAATTTTTGAAATTGATCATCTTGTCTTCATATTGTGGCATCATTCTTGGTGAGGGTAAGATGCTACTCAAGGTCAGGGTCATACCAGCCTGGGCTACATGCTCAGAGAGCTCCTCTATGTCTCTTTTCATGTAGTCCAGGGAGGTACGTCTCCGGTCATTCACACTAGCATGGACAATGACTGAGTCATATTTGTACTTGCCTTGGAGTGACCTAAGTGCTTATGTAATGTGGTGGATCCTAGCACCCAACAGGCAGCTCACTGTGACCTTCTCCTTGTTCAGCCTGGTGAGCGGGACGTCAGTGTGCCTGACGACAGTCACCTATTACAAGTGTATCAGGTGTGTTGTTTAGCCTTAAGGGCTGTGACTGTTCAGCACACTGGCTTTGTGAGCTATGTGTTGCACGTGTTTTGTTTTGGGGTAGCGGTTGCTTGGGTGTCTGCTTTGGAGGTCTCTGCTGCTTAGGCAGATTTTTATTTAGAACCTCCAAGTATGTTTATGTGTTTGGTTTGCTGTCGTGATAGGTCTATGTGAGACTGGAATTGTAGTGAGTGTGGTTTCCTTCTCCTCCTGACTGGTTACACCAGTACTGAGTTGAGAGAGCTTAGCCTCCAGTTTGGCTATATGGTTGCATCTCTCACATGTGTTGGAATTTGTTGGGAGGAGGAGAGGGTTGTCTGTGTACATGAGGCAGTTGTAACATTGCCTCAAGATTCCCAGATTCACCAGCTGGACCGGAGAGGAGATTGACAACTGACCTTTGGACATGCTAGAATAGTATTGGGAATTCCTTTATAATTGAAAAAAGGGCCAATGGGGAACAAGGTACTCAAGGGGAGTTTGTGAGGGTGTAGTGCTTTTAATTTTTTAGTGCTGACTTAGTGAACAAGTGCCAGGTAACTTAAATGCAATGTGTTACAGGTAACTTAAATGCAAAAATGACAAACAGTAACTTTCTTTCAAGTGAAACAAGGAAATAAGTACAGTAAGCAATGCAGATATCACTAGGGATCCACAGAAGCACTGAAAAGCCACGTTTTAGGTGGAATTAGCATTTCGGGGAAATAACAAGCAAACAAGCATACAAACAAAGCTAGATTCAGCAGGCCTGGATCTAGTCTATGCTACAGCAAACAAGGCGTACCAATTTCAGTAAGAAACAGTTCAAATATGCAGGCACTATAAGCCTTTAACCAGAAATTCCCAGCTCAGAAGGGCAGAGTCCAGCCTCTCCTCTCACAAGTGTGCAGACCACGAACCTTCTTAATGTAAAATAACTGGCCTGAAGCCCAAGTGCTTAAACCAGAACCAATACACTTTTCGAATAACAGACACTGAGCCCTTAATCAGCAGTTCCCAACTTAGAAGGATGTAAGCTACCTGTCCTGCCACCACAGTGCAGGCCACAAACCTTCCTAATGTAAAACAACTGGTCTGAAGCCCAAGTGCTTAATCCAAAAGACTTAGAATGATAGCTACACTTTAATCAAGTTACTACCAAGCAGTAATAAATACAATTGAATACTTTACAGAATCCCTGGATTAGTGCTCAAGTTATACAAACAAAGCTAGATTCAGCAGACCTGGATCTAGTCTATTCTACAGCAAACAAGGTGTACCAATTTCAGTAAGAAGCAGTTCAAATATGCAGGCACTATAAGCCTTTAACCAGAAATTCCCAGCTCAGAAGGGCAGAGTCCAGCCTCTCCTCCCACAAGAGTGCAGACCACAAACCTTCTTAATGTAAAACAACTGGCCCAGAACTATGGACCATGGCCTTCAGGCTACAGTTTCTTTCCTTGTGAAAACACACAATATAACTGATGAATGCAGTGATATCTGTGGTTTATGCTGTGTGGTACATGGTCTACTGTCACTTCACATCTGATATTTCTTCTCATCTTCAAATAATTTAATTTATTTATATTTAGGACAGTTGCTCATATTATTGTTTGTCTGAGTACTCACTGACTTTTGTTTAGGGATGTCATAAGGCATAATGTAAGTAATAATCACATTTTTAACTGTTTTTCACAATAAATTCTAAGTTTGCACTTGCTGAAGTTTTCAGTATTTAACACGAGTTCATACCTTGCATTCTAATAAAAAGATATACTATTGTTTTTCTATATTATGCAATGTTTTCTCAGTTTGGAGTATGCTGTCTGCTGAGGTACTGCACATCAGATTATTTTATTTTGTCATACACAATCTGTGGTCTCAGGAGCAAAAACATACCCATCAGTAATGTGGTGAGGGTGAAGTGGCAGCAGTGTTTGTTTACATGGCAGGACACTCATTAATTACTAATTTTTTTATTAGTGCTTCTCTTAAAACATGTGTGTTATTACTTTTAAGATGTACACAACTGCCAGCTGTAACAATGTCAGCACATACAGCATTAATGGTATTAATCAGTGCAATTGTATGTGATGACATACAGCTTCTTCCACAGTTCAGTAAGGTTTTAAGCACTGCCATTACAGGAATGAAATACATACAGTTCCAAAGTGTCCTAAGTTCTCCCTCCCCTTTTTTAAATAACGTGTTCCTCTTTTCAGTTAAACATTCACATGTGTTTGTGAAGGTCAAATTGTAAGCAACAGAAATGTCACACTTGATTCACAGTATGTAGGTCAAGGTCAAATGTGTCATACACAAAGGCTAGGTAATGTTGTAAGTGATTTTGAAGAGGGGTTGTCATGGGGGCTGGATGGTGAGTTAGTCCAATGTCATGATCTACTTAATGCTGGTGATCCCAGACACTGATCTGACAGTGTTGTGTGACAGACTGGGACTGTGACCTCGAATGTGGGGTTCTGCTAAGTGTAATTGAATGCTGATGTGGCCTGCATGAAATCTGTTGTGCTTGTTCCTCCCAACTAATTACAATACTTTCTAGAGAAGCACTTGTAGTCGCATGTTATCTGCTCCCGTGTGTCCTGACAGTACACTGTCATCTTCTCCGTCTAAGACTGACTCCTACTTGTGTCTAATAAGTCTTAACTAATGAGTGTAGTGCTCTGAGCTCTAACAATGTTCCAGCACATTTGTTATTGGACAGTCAACGTTTTACACATTTCCTGGTTAAAATGTGACAAACTCGTCCACTTGGCTCCCCTTTGTAAAGGTGCCACTGAAGACACTTACCTCTGAATGTCTGCCATTATCCTAAAAGTGTTCATTTGGATTTGGAGATCTTGGTGTAGAAGTACGTGAATGTTCTTCCTGTACAAGCTGTAGTATCATACCAGCATCTGCTTGACTTTGTCGTACACTGTCTCATTCTGCAGAGTTACTAACATGTTTCAGTGTGTGAGATCTTGCCATTAAACTTGGTGAATGAATGCCACTTTCCTCAGGCTGCCTCATAAATATAACTATGGCATCATCATTATCTTCAACAGCTATAATGCTGCTTCTATCCTCCAAATGTATTGGTATACTGAAACTGTTTGTTTTTGCTGCTGACCCTGTAAAAAAATTATTTGAAAACATTACAATAAATTAATAGCATACATTACTGTGTGTTTAGTTTAACCATGCATACTGCCTTCATTGTCATTCTGTGTAGATGTGGAAGGCTCACTTATTAATTGTAACTTTCATGTGTTTAATGTAATCATTCCATGTCAGGATTCAATTCTCTGTATAAATATATGTTACTGTTTTTAAGACAACCTTCCTGATTATACAAGTGTTGCTGCTGCAGACATTGGTAGTAGCCAGTGTCCATTCCACCTCTGATTATTACAATGCCATCTTGTGTCATTCTCATCTCCATGCATGGACAGAAGGAAGTTGTCATCTGGAGTTAGCGAAATAATTGATGGATGTCTGGTACTCCTAATACTGTAATTTTTCATTCTTCAGTAACACTCAGAAATCTCCATGTAAAGACACTTGAATGTTCAGCCAACAAAACATCCTTACCACTTCAGTACTTCAGAATTAAAACACTGCACTTTTACAATGTATGCACAATCACTACATGACGCTATAATTGATTTTCTCAGTGATCACTAATCATTTCTACAGTTGCTATGATTTTCCATTTACAAATGACAGCTTTATGTTCTTCACTAAAGCCATCATACTGTGCCCATCATATGATTAAAACAAAACATTTCTTGAAATGAATTCTGCATCAATTTCAAGAGTTACATATTAAATTACGTCTATTATTTTTACTTTAAGTTGGCCACAGTTTCCCCAAGTCATTTGCTACATAACTTGAGTAATTGCAACTTAATATGGCAGTGTTAAAGTATTTCATGTAAATTCAGGTCCATTTATATGTTTTGTATGCAAATTAGGGCCTTTTTACATTTATCTCTATGAATTATATAAATACATGAATCTGTATGGCCACTTGTGCATGTAAATCAGTCTCAGCTCTTCCTGAATGCAGCCTCTGGTTAAGCAAGACGCACTGGAGACAGTGGCAGAGTGCACAGCGGTCCTCAGCATGCTGTGGGACTGTACAAATAGCTTCAGATTTGCTTAAATTTGCATATATTTAGAAAAATTAAAATGGAGTCATATGCATGTGAGTTTGTACAACCATGAAGTATAATCCCTGTCCATCTAACCACCTGGCACACTATCACCTCAAATCACTAATTTACTAAAACTTGCTACACACACAGGACTACTTACTTCTGCAAAAAGACACCCCCCCCAAAAAAAAATAAATAAAACTACTGCTCTACTGCATAAGACATGTATAGATAACATTCAGGTATAATACTCCAAAAAGATAGCTAAGGCAATGCACTAGCTATTGTAAGTAATTTACAGAAAAATAATGACTGCTTACTATTTTTTACCCAACATGAAAAACAACTAACAGATGCCAGCCGGGTCAACACAAAATAACACCTTTAATAATCCAGTTACAAGCGGAAGAAAAAATATTAAAACCAAGTAAAAACACCAAAAAAGAAACTATAAAATCCAAATGTTCATGCTTCTGTTTGTTCTTTTTTCAAAAAGTTTTCTTTTTTTTGTGTTAGAAAAGGTCAATTCTGATTTATTTACTGGTGACTATAAGACTTTGCTTGAATCCCGTGAAAGTTTATGGCAAATATCTTTGATTGCTGACCAAAAACCGGGCCTCAATGGCACTATTAATATTAAATGTTTTTTACAATTAGCAAGGCTTAAGTAGTTAACTATGAGGCTATGCTATTATGGTTTTTGGGTACAAAAGTTAGTTATATATATGCACAATACATTTAACCATATTCAAAAATACATGTACATATATAATTGATAAATTTTTATGTATTTATTGATTAATTTATATTGTATTGAAAGTTAATTAATTTGATTTAATTTGGGTCATGTGATTCAGTGACATAATTGTATTTAAGTGACAGTAGTGAGTGAGGTATTTTTTCTGAAGAAGCTCAGTTTGAATAAAGTGAGTGAAAGCACTTAAACAGTTCTGTGTTTGGATTTTATCATTTCTTTTTTGGTGTTTTTACTTGGTTTGAGTCTTGTTTGATCATCATTCTTTGTGTGTTAGAAAAAATATTAAGTCCGATAACTGAGATCTTCAGAACCATGAATAAACCTTAAATAACACCCATTTAAAACTTGTGATTGAGATGGCACTCCCCCATGTACATCCAATAAAAAAAAATTAAAAAAAGATGTATACACACACAGATATCTAATCTAAAATGCAATTAAATTACTTTAACTTCAGAAGCCCATTTCCTCAACTCCAAAGCTAAAAAAGAAACTTATCAAAGTTGCTACAACACATGGAGTGCCTCGTTAAAGTACTCTTGTTGTCATTGCCCCCAATACTTTTAGATTAACGTGAGGAGAAAAGGTCATGTACTGAATAAGGTAATTGCCTGGAATAATAGTACTTTTGTGAAGTGCAGCTCACAGAGGATAGTCTGTTTGGCAATTTGCACTTGTCCTGCATTTTATGTGGATAAGACTAAAAATGGTTTCAACAAATTAATTTATCAACACCTGTATAATATTCATCAAAAGGGCAACAAGAGTGCTTTAGTGAGACTTTCCATGTGTTGTAATAACTTTGATAAGTTTATTTTTTTAATTTTGGAACAGATTCAAGTATCCCCACTTAATGGGGATTGGGAGAATAGGCTATTACACAAAGAAATGCACTGGAAATTATGGCTAGATGTAACAAACCCCTCCAGGGCTTAATTAAACAGTTTCTATTGCCAATGAGTTGAAGAAATGGGCTTCTGAAGTTCATTAGATTTATTTGTTAAATATTGGTTAAATTGATTGGTAAAAGTGCTTATGAATTCATTTTAGAGTTTATTATTCATTATTTGTTTATATTATTATTATTTTGGCTTTTCCTGGTTAGGGGTCACCACAATGGATCACCTGTCCGCTCATGATTGGCAGTAGAGTTTTACGGTGTCGAGTTGCAAGCCTGGTGCCCAACCTTCCATAGAAGGCAGATGCATGCATGCACTCATGCCTAGGGCCAATTTAGAGTGTCCAATCCACCTACAGCATGTCTTTGAGATGTGGGAGGAAACCGGAGCACCCGGAAGAAACCCACTCAACCACAGGGAGAACATGCAGACTCCACACAGAAGGCACTCCAGCCAAGGATCAAACCGAAGAACCTCTTGCTGTGAGGTGGCAACACTAACCACTGCACCACCGCAGCTGCCCCATTATTCATTATTTATTGTTAATTCAATTTGTATGATTTTTATCAAGTTCTGATCTTGTGCTGTGACTGATTTACACCTCATTTTTAACTTGGCAACAGATGACATCATTTAATTGCATTTTTGATTGAATATCTGTGTGTGTGTGGCTTTTTTTTTTTTTTTTTGATTGGCTGTACTTGGGAGAGTGCCATTTCATTCACAAGTTTTAAATGGGTTTTGTTTCAGATTTATTCATGGTTCTGAAGATGTCCGAATTATCGGACAAAAGTGCTTAACCTGAATATTTGTTGTCTCACTTGTATTTGGATTATTAAAGATGTTCTTGTGTGTTGACCCCATTGGCATATGTTGGTTGTTTTTCTTCGTATTGAATGGTTTCCATTTCCGGATAACTCCCAGGAGATTTTTTAGCCAACATGTAAATGAAATGTGAAAATATTCCTTAAATATTTATGGGACAAATCATTTTTGGTTAAACCAAACTTGCCAATAATAACAGTACCTAGTTGAATGCCCCTGCTGGTTAACTGGGTTTAGTTAAGTTAATGTTATACCCCAGAGGGAGTGGTTTCAAACCTGTGAACTACAGTTCATAGTTTTTTGTCCCCCTCCCCCTCAGAAGGGAGTAGGTTTCATCTCTGGTACATTTTAAGTATATATACTTGATAGGGCTGATTTCAGTGACCTGATATAGAGCTACTTAAACAGTACAACGATCAGTTGAACTATTCATAGGAAGTTACTAGGCTAGTGCCCTTACAAGCCTAAACAAGTTCTACCCTTATTTCATTTCAGTACAAATGAATGAACGAATGTGGCATTCTACATGCTGCTAAATCACTCCAAAATATAATCCAACAAACATCAATAAATGTAGTCCCAGAAGTAAAAGACTGCCCTTTATTTTTTTTCACCTTTCCCATCTTTCTTGAATTTTCCATACTTCCTGATCCCTACAGAATGTATTAATTCTTTTAATCCTGTCCATAATTCTTTTCTTCACATCCTGAAGCTTTATATCGAAGTAATAATCTCCTCCTCATTCTGAGCTATAAATTGTTGTGCATCTTTCAACTGCTCTCTGTACATATTTTGGCATAGCTCCCTCAAAGCCTTTTCGATCCCAGTCCAACTGACCACCATACTCTTCTTAACCCCCATAACACCTATCCACTAATTCCTAGCCCAATAAACCGTTTCCTCCTCCTAATTCTTAACTTTCAAAAGAAAAGGTTCAAATCTCCAACAAAAAAAAAGTTTTAGCATTCTGTCCCAGCTCCACATCCATATATACAGCAAACAATCTGGCAACATATTAGGAATGCATTCCCACCTACCAAACCCTTAGCTAACTCTTAGGACATTAAGATTATATCAATCTTGCTCACCCCCTCCTCTTCTATCAAATTAAATATAAACTTTAGGTTCAGGGTGTACTGCCAATCATGTGTCAAGTAGATTCACATTTTCTGTGTGTATCTCTCTACTCCCACTAGCAGTCTTTCAAGCCAGGGGTCTATGTGCTCTTTCTATAATTGGTGGGGGGGTTCCACTTTTTTCAAATACATTGTTCCTTCCATATTAAATTTAAAGCATCCATACCTTCAGTCTTTTCAGGTAAACTGATGATGCTTAAATTATTGCATCTGGAATGATTCTCTGCATTATCCATTTTCATATCCAGTTGCCAAGTATGTACTTGCGATTCAGCAATCTCTTTATCCTGGCATGCTACATGCTCCAGCTGCTTTTTAAACTCTTTCTGTTGTCCCATCATCACCAAACTCAGCTGCTCAAATTTCTAGTCACGTTTCCCCACCGTAGCTTTAATATTGGTTAAATCACCTGCTGGATCTTTTAACAAGGTAATAAGTGCCTCCAAAGATTTCCTTATGGCAGTGATATCTGCTGACACATACCCTGCTGCAGCTGCCATCATACCCTTCAGACCACAGTCCCCAGCTTGTGTCTGCTCAAGCAATGGCTAAAACCAAGGCCTCCTTTAATCCAAAGCTTAAAATCAGGAATGAACATTAAGGGAAAGCACTGACTCATTTTCTCTTCACAACACCATAAATCCAACCTTCTTCATGACCAGAAAAAACAGCCGATGCCTGTAACTTTGTCTAAGGATGTGAAAAATGAAAAGGCTTAGAGCAGAGGAAGGCTCCTGTTTAACACTTCTGCACCTTGAGCATGCTTGTGCATGTCTCATAAGAATTCACCTTTTATTTAGTGATTTAGTGTTTTCAACCCTCTTAATGTCCAGGACTCATCAGAAGTGCATGTGTAATTAAACATGATTACTGTAAGAATCACAGCCTGCTCACCTTGATAAGGCAATGCAAAGTCTTGCCACTTTTCTGTACTCCACAGGTGCTATTTAAAGTGAAAACCCGCAGGTCCCTGAAGTCATTTCCAGTGCAGCATACAAGAGAAAAGCACTGGAATTTGCCATGAAGTAGACAGAATGCAACTAAGGATAAGGAATAAAATGTAGTATTTCCTGATCTCACCCTCTCCAATGGTAAGTGATGGTGCAATGCATCAGAAAGCTAACAATATCTGTGTGTGTTAACTGACAGGGGAGCAGAGGAGAGTAATATAAAAATGTGTCACTATTGATTATCACAATATAAAAGTGTTCCACTACTGATTATCAAAATATAAAAGGGTCACTACTGATTATCAAAATATAAAAGTGTGTCACTACTGATTATCAAAATATAAAAGTGTGTCACTACTGATTATCACAATATAAAAATGTGTCACTACTGATTATCACAATATAAAAATGTGTCACTACTGATTATCACAATATAAAAGTGTCACTACTGATTATCAAAATATAAAACTGTGTTACTACTGATTATCACAATATAAAAATGTGTCACTACTGATTATCAAAATATAAAAGTGTGTCACTACTGATTATCAAAATATAAAAGTATGTCACTACTGATTATCACAATATAAAAGTGTGTCACTACTGATTATCACAATATAAAAGTGTCACTACTGATTATCAAAATATAAAAGTGTGTCACTACTGATTATCAAAATATAAAACTGTGTCACTACTGATTATCAAAATATAAAACTGTTACTACTGATTATCACAATATAGAAATGTGTCACTACTGATTATCAAAATATAAAACTGCGTCACTACTGATTATCAAAATATAAAAGTGTGTCACTACTGATTATCAAAATATAAAACTGTGTTACTACTGATTATCACAATATAGAAATGTGTCACTACTGATTATCAAAATATAAAACTGTGTCACTACTGATTATCAAAAATATAAAAGTGTGTCACTACTGATTATCAAACATGGCTTCTAACAAGACATGTACTCAGTCTGTGCCTTTGTTAAACAGATAGCTACTGAAATTTAAATGTCTACAACATTTTAAAGACTACTGCCATGGCCACCTAGTGGCCAGTGGCCATATTGTGTTCTATGCTGCACCTGAGAGCAACAGTAGCAGTTTAGACTGAGACACAGACTTACTGACACAGGTTCATAGGTTGGTACTAGGCTATCGGCCCTAGGGCCTATGCAAGCCTAGCCATAACAATTCCCAATTCCCTGGATATTTCTTCCCAACATATTTACCTCTCTGGGCCCCTGTCTAGCAGGGTGACTGACATGATCGCCGGGGTGAATTTCCTATCTCCAATCCAATCATCAAGGTTCCTTTTGAAGAGGGCCAATGAGGCGTTCTGCTTGACATGTATGGGTAGTCTATTCCAGAGTATGGGGAGTCTCTGGGTCAGGAACCTATCCCTCCAGCATGTTTTGTTCATTGTGATGACAAGGTTTAGATCCCTGGAGCATGTCGCTCTGAGGGATTGGGATATCTTTAAGTGGAGCATGTCCAACAGCTCAGGGTCTGACATGGCCTTGTATGTTAAGCAGAGATTGCTTCTGAGTAAACGATATGCCACAGAGTATAGCTAGAGTTTTTTTAGACCATCAGCATATGGCATCTGCTTTAGGCCTGTGATTCTTTTAGTGAGGTTCCTGCGGCCTTTCCAGTTGTTGCAGATGTCTTGTGAGGTACATACCAAATGGGGCGTTATACTCTATAATGGGTCTAATTAGGGATGAGTACAGTGGGACAATGACCTCCTTTTTTCTGAGTGAAAAGCCCTTAGTGATTAGGTGTGCCACATAGAAGGATTTCCTGACTGTTGTGACGATGTGGTTATCGAAAGTGAGACCACTGTCCACCTGTGTCCCTAAGTCTCTCATCACACTTTCGATGTTTAGCATCCTGCCACCTATGTGGTAATTCATGGGTACATGTTTTTTTCCAAAGGGGATAACTATACATTTCTTGGCATTAAGCTTGAGCCCATGGCTCTGGCACCAGTCATCTGTTTCTGTAAGGCCTTTCTGTAGAATATCCACATCATATTGGGGATTCGATAATGGCTCCCAGTTTGCAGTCATCTGCAAACTTTATTAGCCAGAGTCCCTTAGTGTTGGCCTGTACTTCAGAGAAGTAGATGCCAAACAAGAGTGGCCCCAGGACTGAACCCTGAGGTACTCCACTTGTCAATTGTCTGGAGCTGGATTTGGAGTCGGCTAATTTTACAGTCTTGGTTCTGTCAGTAAGCCAGTTGGCAACCCATCGAGTGATGTAGGGATTTATGCCCAGCATAGTAAGTTTATCTATGATTCCAGAGTGGGGGATGGTGAAGGCCTTGCCGAGGTCCAAATAGGCTGTGTGAACCACCTTACCCTCGTCCACAGCTCTGGAGCATTATCTGGAAAAATGCTGGCAAGTTTCACAGAGCACTGCACGTCTTTAAGAACAGCAGAAAAAAAGAAAATCTCCTTGTCAGAGATGGTCAGTCTGCTACTGCTGTATGACAGTAAGTGACCAGAGTATCCTACATCCATATAGTATAAACAAATGCCATCACAGGATTAGGACTTCTGGGTTTCTTGAAAGCTTGGTGCCTCTGACATAGTTCGACAGGTGTTTATATGCCTAACACACATACCATGCTAGTTATCTTTCAACAATAGAGTGTTTTTCATATAGTCAGTTTGTATTTTTGACAAAAGACTACATTTTAAACACACACATACATACAGTATATATATATATATATATATATATATATATATATATATATATATATATATATGGCTCTACTTTGTTTCATTGAAAGCTCATTTCACTGAATTTTAATTCACACTGACCAAATATTTCTCCCTCACACACTTCATATATATATATATATATATATATATATATATATATATATATATAGTTATATGTGTATATGTTTATGATCACTTGATAGAACTACTGCAGGTGGCTGAAAGTGAAATGGTTGAAACAATTTGACTGCAAACCCAATTGACTGAAAATCCAGTTGATTGAAATTTCATTTCACTGAATCAAAAAAGTGTAAGTGTAGGTATTACATGATGGCGTCATGTCTGAGGATATGATTTGTTAGGAAAGTAAGGCTAGACAATTATGTGTGGATTGGTAGTGCCCCATCATTCTGCACCCTCAAAATTTATAGATGTTTGCGCATCACTGACTCACTGGGTATGGTGTTCTTTTCTTTTTTTCCATGGTTGTGCCACTCTGGAGTTAGCATATATAATTATGGAGAATGTGGGGGGGGGGGGGCAAGGCCACCTACATGAGTGGTAAAGCAGGGGCTTGCCCCACTACAAAAGCATCATTAGATGCCATATTTGCTGTGTGATATGAGGTTTTTAGTCAAGCAGATTTTTCAGTCCTGTTGCTTCAACTATTTGACTTTCAGTCAACTGAAGTACTATCAAATGATAGTAAACCATATATGTGTGAGTGAGTGGGGTTTTTTTTTTTTTTTTTTGCTTTGTTTTGCAAGGAGACAAGCTACAGTCCCTGCTAATGGTATACATCAACTCTAAGGTCATTCAGCAGTGGGGTAAGGGCAAATTCCATGATACCCACTGTTCGTGATCTTACATAAATGTAACAGTGTCAGAAGTGATCAAATGAGGTTTAATCACTTCTGCCAGTGAAAACAATATTCAATATTACTATTGTTTGATTATATGGATTGTTTCCGTATAAGATTCTCTCTTGAAATATTCGACCGTCAAAACAGTGAATCCCAAAACATCATAATTTTAGAGAAAATCTAAAATGATTGAAAAATGTACAAACAGTAATGTTTTTGCAGGGGGTACAAGCCCTCCAGCATCTTGCATATCCCCTGATAAATAGATATATGAACTTCGACATTGCACAACAGTAAAGTAAGGGCAAATTCCCTTACCCTGATGCACTGCAATCTCATGCAAAAAGTTGTAGCTTTTGCTACCATTCAGAAGAACGTTCATTCAAAGAGATTCAAAAGAAACACAAGTGCTAACTAAATGAAATTTTGAGTTTCATATAATTTCATATGAGCAATCACTGTTTTTTCATCAGTAAAAAGTGTTTACTCATATGAGTTTTCGCTTTTCTGGATGTCAAACCTTGATATGAGTGGGTGGATGTATAAAATACATGCATATTGATTGTTATACAAGTTATGCGGCCCCCATTCACACCAAATCAAACTATACTTGCCACATAGGCCATATAACAAACGGGCCTCTCAACCTCTGTTCTTCCTCTCTATCTACAAACACCTCCTAACTTCCCCACCATCGCCTGACTTCACTTTCATTACCCAACAGCATTTCCACCTTAATGTAAACCTGAAATGTAACATAAAATCTGCAATTCTTAACAATTTCATAATTATATGAAATATTGTAACATTTTTAATTGTTGCTATTTCAGTTAATTGCTACTGTACATTTTTGTTATATATTCATTTTATGTTTTTCATATGTGCAGTGTGCTGCCTCTATATATTTTTTAATTCTCTGTGAATTATTTCACCCAGGCAAATGGTCACTTGTAATCAGTGTACCACCCCAGTAAACAAATGTAAAATAAAAATTAAAAATATTTTAATCATATGGGGCTGAATGTTAGGCTCAGAATAATATTGCATCTCAGATGTTTTCTTCTACTGCTGTATAACTGAATTGCTATGAGCAGATTTTACAAAGTTACCTGCCCACAGTTTTACTGTGAGAGAAAGAGAGAGAGAGAATATCTTATTATCTGCAGGGAACTGTATCCTTTATTAGCAGATTGAGCTGTTCAGACTAGCAGAGTGCAGACCTATTAACATTCACAGCCCTGACATTTGGTTCTGTGGATGCAGCACAGAACATGTGTAACAGTCTCACTTCACACTGTTTATGAAGCAGCAGGGAATATATTTAGCTGTGGTGTGATGACTTTTAACATAAAAGCAAGCTCTTTTTAAAACAGATACTTTAAAATGCATTGAACATTGCTATTCCTTCTACATTATAATGCATTTGCTTAGTGGTATCACTTTAATTTCCCCATTACTTTTCTCAGTGAATGCATTTAGTTATCCATTTGATAACAAGGTTTATATTCAGCTACACCTCAGGATAACTGGCAAACACTGTCATTATTTTCATGTTAACTGAGAAAATGGAACGTAAAACTTACTTTTCCTTTCTCTTTGTCATGCATTAATAATAGAATAGAGTGGCAGTTTGTTTTAATTTGCACTTCGGATCTCTGCCCCATGGAATATACTGCCTTAAGCATCATTACATTATCCAAAATAATTTTAGACTTTATAGCTGAGGTGTGTAATAGTAAGACTAAATGTCAGAGTAAAAGATCACACTTGCCATCAAATACATAAAAACACAGAAACAAGCACATGGAAATGGCTTTCTTTTCAGTGGGTGAGTGTAAAGTGGACAGTGATGCAACTCCACAATTATGGACAGGCAAGCTTCACCTTGCCAAATGCAGTATTACATAAAAAATCATTAATGATGCTGCTTCCATTACAGCACCGGCAATGATTCATGGTGTTTACTAGTTTTCACTTTTCTACAAAATTGTGTTTCTGTGAAGAAAGTAGGGGTCTGTGGGAGACAAACTCCAACACATTTGGTTGGGAGATTACCCACGTCCACCCCCATAAAACTGCTTTTTGTTAGGATTCAGATCTCGATGAAGCTAATACCAGATGTAACTTCACAGTTCATAAGGGAACACATCCAACAGTCCTGCTATGCACAGCATCATGATTAGTGATTACAAATGTGCAGCAACAAAGGAAAGATCTCAGAATGACATGAATATGTATAGAGCTTTGATAACCCTTCTCAAATCCTCTATTTAGGGGTTACATCATCCTGTTATCACTGACATGCAAGAATTATGATGACCTATTATCTGCCATCACTGACAGGTCATCATGATCCTTGCATACCCCTCCTATGTTGCAACAATAGTCTCAACAGCTAATGTTCCTGGGGTATAGCAGGCCACAGCAACCAGCTATTGCTTATGCTAATGCTTATAAAAACTGCTGCAACAACTCAGCATATGCATTTCTAATCCCATGAGGATATTATAGGAATGCAGAGAGTTCTACTGTGATCCCCACCAAATACTGTAGCTGTTTCAGAGGTTTGAATGACATTCTGGCTACTAGCAGGTTCTAGAAAAAAAATTACCATAATTTCTTAGAAAACAAGCTTAAAAAATAAAACAATAAAAAGGTGTACCAACTGAAAAATGGTGTCTACTTATGCATGAAATCTATGAGACTGAAAAAAACGGCACATTTTGAAATGTGCTTTTTTGTATTTACTAACCATGCATGACTCAAATGTCTCAAACCCATTTTTAAAATGCAGTCATGCTAAAAACATTCAGTGAATTATAAACATTTTACAGTACCAGAGCAGTTAAAAAATAAAAATAAGCAAATAGAAATGAAAAATTGCTGTCTTTTTTATATTATACCTCTGTGTACTTCAGATGTACTAGCAAAGCTAGGTTAAAACTGGTACCTAAAAGACACTGCAGCAATTAACTCCTGATCAGAAATTTAGCAATCGTTTTATTTTGGAAAGAATGAGAAACCAGTCCCGATATCAATTCTGATCGACTTATGCCATTTAAATACAAGTCTAACTACTCTGACCTTTGTTTGCATTTGATTTGTGCATTGCAATTGCAGAATATGAAGTAACTGACAACATGCTTATGTATATGTTTTAGTTAATGCAGTGCAAATGAAATAACTTGTAGTTTAAAAGAATATTTTTATTTGAAACTCAAAGTCAAAGATGTAATTTATAAATATGAAGGTGTCATTGAAAATAGCTCCATACTGAACAGTTTAATTAGAAGCACTGCTGAACTGCCAAAGGTAACTGAATGAAACAAGAAAAATATGAACAGCAATCTTTGGTACACCTCCACAGCTTGCGTCGCACTCTCTAAAGAGCTTTTAAAAACTTTAAAAAGCAAACTTTTAATAGAAACAGTGGCAATAAAAACAGCCGCAATCAAACATTAGCATGGAGAGGTTATAACGACAGATAAACCCTTTCAGCAACAAGCCTTCTTTACATCATAAAGAGCTTCGTTTATGTGACTTTCATCTCTTTGATCTTTTCTGCATATTTCTTCAGAGAATCTTAAGAGATATGACATAAAAAATACCACTGATCAAAGTGTATGTGTGGTCTAATGTGTGTGTTAGACAATTTGCAGCTCATAAGCATGTATGTGTGTGTGTGTGTGTGTGTGTGTGGGGGTAATTCAAAGTTACCATAAAGTTTCACATAACATTTCTGAGCGAATAGACAACAAAAGCATTGCAGCAGGGCTGTTTTTGAATTCAGAAAAGTTACCTCAAGGTGTACACATACTTTATACCTTGTGATGATTTTTATGAATCCCTCTGATGGTGTCAAAATATAATTTTATATTAATAAAATCAATTACATACAATTAAGACAAAGTGTAAACCTTAAATATGCAGACAAGACATTTTTTAAGCATTTATGCACGTGTTGATTCATTTATTCGTTCATTAGTTCATTTGATAACCAAGGTAAAATACTGGTCCCAGTGGATGATTTAGAAGTTCAACCAGGCAAAACAAAGATAGCAAAGCATAATTTTAGACCATACAGTAGTTATTACACAACAAAGTATGAACAGTATTGACCAATGGTAGACCTTCCAAAAGAAATAATGTTCTTCAGCAACATATCCAGGCCTCAAGATGCTTCTGCACAGTCTGGTTTTCCCAAATAGAAAGTACAGTTTTGTACCTACCATAAATGTAGATGTTCGAAGATCCACATTGCTGCAGTCCTGACACTTGGGTAGTCCGCTGTCCACGGTCGGCCCGAATATCAAAGTATACGGCTGACGTTGGTCAGGGCGCATTTAACTGACGTCAGGACGTCAGGGTACAAATGCGCATGACCGACGTCATATCCTCAGTCTTTTCGTGCCCCAGATGTCAGAAGACCTTAAAAATAAAGGTCAAAACCAAAAGACAGCAAACAAATAACCAACCACCCTTGCACTAACTACATGTACAATATATATACAATATACACAATATGTACAACCCAACCCACACAACTACCTCCAACTACAGAGGGGAAGGAGGGAGGGTAAATTGGACTGCAGCAATGTGGATCTTCGAACATCTATATTTATGGTAGGTACAAAACTGTACTATGTTCTTCATCTCACATTGCTGCAGTCCTGACACTTGGGTAGAATCCCAAAGCAGAGGTAAGGGAGGATGGCTAACTATAAGGAAGCAGGAGCTGCCAAAATGCCCTGCAAAACCAGCCCTGGACTTAGAGTAAAGTGGCAGGTGATAATGCCTAGAGAAAGTATGCACAGAACTCCAAGTAGCTGCCTCCAAAATATCCTTGGTTGCCACTCCCCTCAAAAGCTGTTGAAGTGGCAGTAGCCCTAGTGGAATGAGGCCTAATCCCAGCTGGAACCTCCTTGCCATGATGGGAATAACAGAAAGCAATGCAAAACCCAATCCACTTAGAAATAGTTTGTTTTGACACAGGCTTGCCCTGAGAACTCAAAGCAAAAGAAACAAACAACTGCTGAGACTGCCTGAACCCTTTAGTTCTGTCCAAATAATAACGCAACTGCCTGTGTACATCCAAAGTGTGCAAAATCTTTTCCCCCTTATTTTGGGGATTTGCATAAAAAGTAGGCAAATTAATAGTCTGGTTTAAAGCCACACTAGAAACCACCTTAGGCATAAAGGAAGGATTAGTACGTAATGATACCCTATCCTTATGGAAAATCAAGAAAGGCTCAACTGCCATAAGGGCCTGTAATTCAGAAACCCTTCTTGCAGAGATAATGGCCAACAAAAAAGCAGTCTTCCATGATAAATATTTCAACTCAGCAGTAGCTGCAGGCTCAAAAGGTTGTAGAGTGAGTTTCTCCAACACAAAATTGAGATCCCAAGCAGGAGTAGGAGCTCTTCGTGGGGGTCTTATACTCTTTGCCCCTCTAAGAAATTGCTTGAACAAAGGATGAGAAAACAATGGCGGGTTGCAATCATAGTGAGCTGAAATTGCTGCAGCATGAACTTTAATAGAAGAGAAAGACAAACCTTTGTCTAGTAACTCAGTAAGATATTGAAGAGCCACACACAAATTAGGCTCAGAAACATCAAAATCTTTTGCTGCACTCCAAAATAAAAATCTCTTCCATTTATCAGCGTACACTTTCCTTGTACTAGGCCTTCTAGCTTCCAAAATAACATTCAAAACTTGCTGAGGAAGTGGAGGCCCATTATGGTTCAAAACAGAATATGCCAGGCTGTTAGGTGCAGAGAGTGAAGCTTGACATTGAGCAAATGGCTGTCCTCCTGTGACAACAGGTGTGGAATCGAAGGCAAAGGCCATGGAGGCTTCCGTACTAGACTTCTTAGTAATGGGTACCAGTGCTGTTGAGGCCAATCTGGAGCTATTAAAATCATCCTTGGCTTGTCCTGTCTGACCTTCAGAAGTACCTTTGGGAGGAGAGGCAGAGGTGGAAAGGCATACACATGAAGATTGCTCCAATTGAAAGAAAGAGCATCCACTCTCCAAGCTGTGGGATGAAACCTTTTTGTGCAAAACTTTGGCAGCTGATGGTTTAGTGGAGAAGCGAACAGATCTATGTCTGGAGTTCCCCATGACACTGTCAATTTCTGAAATACATGAGGATCCAATTTCCACTCGTGGGGATCCATAATTCATCTGCTCAACACATCTGCTAAGGAGTTCTGTGCTCCTGGCAGAAACCTTGCCTGAAGATTGAGCTGTAAACTGAGAGCAGTCTCCCACAAAATCATTGCTTGCCTGCATAGAGGATAAGAATCGTTCCCCTTGCTTGTTGATGTACCACATGACAGTTGTGTTGTCTGTTAGAATCAACACCTGTCCTGGAAGAAGGAATTCCTTGAAAGCTATTAATGCAAACTGGACTGCTAACATCTCCTTCATGTTGATATGTAGATGTTGTAGTCTGACAGGCCACTTGTTTTGTATCCACTTTCCATGTAGATGAGCTCCCCAAGCTTTGTCTGAGGCATCTGTCATTAAAATCTGACTTGCCTCTGGCTGGGTCACAGAGAGTCCCTTGTTTAGGTGACATTCCTGAGCCCACCACAAAAATTCCTTCTGAATGCAAGGTATTATTTGAATGACAGTGTCCAGATCCTGGCAGTGCTGTGTCCATACATTTTTGAGATACCATTGTAGCTTCCTCATATGCAGTTTGGCATTGGGAAGCACCAGAATAGAAGATGCCATGAACCCTAAGGCTTGAAGGACTGTCCTTGCAGTCAGCCCGGACTGATGAGATAGTTGATGGAAGTAAAGGGATAGACTCTTTTGTTTGTCCGGGGTGAAAAAGGCCATCTGGGCTGCTGTATTCAGTCTCACACCCAGAAAGCACATGTCTTGAGAGGGTACTAGACTGGACTTTATTTCGTTCACAGAATACCCTAGGCATCTTAGCACTGCTATCACATATTCCAAATGATGAAGAAGCTCTTCCCTTCCTTGAGCCAGAATTAGGCAGTCATCCAAATAAGGATAGATCTGTATTCCTTTTAGTCTGAAGAAAGCTATCACTGGAGCCAGAACTTTCGTGAACACTCTGGGCGCAGTAGATAAGCCAAAGGGCAATGCAGAGAACTGATAGTGAGAAGTCCCAGCTCGAAAACGCAGATACTTTCTGCAACTGAGTCTGATAGGAACATGATGGTAAGCCTCCTTGAGATCCAAAGTTACCATCTAATGATCTTTGCCCAGCAGAGGTAAAAGCTGCTGCAACGTCAACATTTTGAACTTGGGAATGTCCAGATAAGTGTTGAGGATAGATAAATCCAAAAGTGGTCTCCACGTGTTCCCCTTCTTTGGTACTAGGAACAGGCGAGAATAAAATCCTAGGCCCACTTCTGGCAGAGGGACCGGCTGTATGGCCCCTAGCTGGAGCAACAGAGAAATCTGTTTGTGAGCCTCTATTCTTTGTTGAGGAGGAACGTCTGGCATGCCTTTGAAAGGAGGCAGGGTATGGAAATAAAACCTGTAGCCGTGGTGTATGATATCCAATACCCATCTGTCCTGGGTAATTAAACTCCAATTTTCTTTGAAAAGTGCCAACCTTCCTCCCAAAGGTGCTGCCAGACAAGCAGGCTCTGGCAGCTAAAAAGGTAGGTCATTGGGTCTGCTTACGAAAGGACTGACCCCTGCCCTCACCCGAAGCCTGTGCAGGAGAACTCCCTGTTCTAGGCCTGAAAGAGCCCTGAGCTCTGCCCTTACCACGTCTAGATCTACCCCTTAGTAGGCCAATTTCTACTAAACTTTGGAGGCTGGACCTGCAAAAAATCTTTAACAGTCTGCATAGACTTAGCCTTGTCTTCCATTTTCTTCAAGACTGTCTCAACAGGGGGACCAAACAACACGTCAGATTGTAAAGGAGCATCTAAAATCCTTGTTTTAACATGTTCAGACAAATTCTGATCCCTCAGCCAGGCGTGCCTGCGAAGAACAGTCCCAGTGGCAGCCACCCTAGATGAGGCCTGTACAGCATCAAAACCACATTGCAAAGAATGCTTACCCACCTGTTCAGAAACATGTACTAAATCTTGCAACTCTTTACAATCAATACCTACTGCCAGAGCATCAACCTTAGACTTCAATTGTGAAAGGAGATAGTTTTGGTATTTCAACATGTGAAACTGGCAATTCAGAGCCCTCATAGCAAGAGTGGAAGAAGTATAAACTTTCTTTCCCCATCTATCCAAGGCCCTGGCCTCCTTGTCTGTAGGAACCGGATTCTTAACAACAGAAGCCTTAACACCCTTAGGCCCCTAGCTAACAGTTTCTGGGTCTGCCCTAGGACTCTTAAAAAGATACTTATGAACTTCAGGCACCCTGTAATACCTATCCGGCTTAACAGGAGCAGGAGGCAAAGAATCAGGATTAAGAGAAGCCTCTGTAAAAACATCTTCCACTACATCCAAAACAGGAGGTATAGCCAAAGGCCTATGCTGGGGTAAAAACAAAAATTCCCTAAGCCATTTCCTGGAATCAGAGAAGTCCTGACCCTCCCACTTAAAATGCTCCCTCATGGAATGAAGAGTTTCTGAAAAAGAAAAATCCTCAGGAGGAGTAGCAGGAGGAGTAGAATCATTCACATCAGAATCAGAATAAGGAGAGTACTCCTGCAAGTCTTCAGCCGAAGACTCTGAAACATCTGAAGCTTGCTCAAAACCCCCCAGCTCAGGCTCCACCCTAGGTCTCTTAGCAGGAGGGGGCATAGAACCCCTAATCAAAGTAATCAAATCTTCTGCCATTTTAAGCATATGCTTCTTGGGCATAGTACCTGAAGAGCTAGGGGTAACACCAACTGAAGCTAAACCTGGCCTGCCCCTGGGAGAAGCCTTAGAAACAGAAGGAGAGGGCCTAGCCACCTTAGGAAGGGAGGGGAGTATAGTAACCTGAGAAGCCCCCTCAGCCTGACTTGCCTCCTGAGAGGCCACATCTTGCAATAATAAGGTCTCACTTTGGGAACACAACGAAATCTCCGGTGGAGCCACCGGCTCCACCGACACCTCTAAAGAACCGGTGTCTGGTACAGACAGTTCTTCTAGCCTAGGCTTAACTGCCTTGTCCTTGCGCTTCTTCGAGGAAGCGGGCGTCGGAGCATCCGACGGCATTATATAATTGCACCGCTTCCCAAAGACTAACCTTGCACAATCCAACCTTCTCTTTATAGTGTGTTTATTAAATCTAGCACAAGAGCGACAGCCAACAACGTCGTGCTCAGGCCCTAAGCAAGGAATACACAAAGTATGATAATCTCTATGCGGTATCTGTTTCCCACAAGAAACACAATTATTAACTTTTTCTGACATCCGGTAAATGACTGAGGCAATAAAAAACTAAAATATTCCCCAACGGGGTACTTAGCCAACTTTGAACTCGGTCTGAAACTTCTAAATCGAAAAATCTCAGAACGCCAACCGGCACTTGCAATGCTGCTTCTGCATCGGACCATGCGGCAAAAAAGACTGAGGATATGACGTCGGTCATGCGCATTTGTACCCTGACGTCCTGACGTCAGTTAAATGCGCCCTGACCAACGTCAGCCGTATACTTTGATATTCGGGCCGACCGTGGACAGCGGACTACCCAAGTGTCAGGACTGCAGCAATGTGAGATGAAGAACATCCCACTTTTTTGTGTTATCACTTGTATGCACATTCCTTCCTGCCTGAAACCTTAGTATCTTACCAGACCATTTATGAAAGCCAGGGGATTAAGATGCATCATTTACCCAACTTCATTCCCAAAAAGCAAATGTAGAGAGATCAAAACAGGTGCAACACAAATAAGCACAAGCAACATTATTTTTTTCTGGTTATGTGAGTGAACTCAGTGCAAGTTATCGAAGACCTACAGGTAACTTTTATTGGCTGAGCATTCATGCTACTGCACTAATTTATTGCTCTGTCTTTCTTTCTTTTGTAAGAACATATACAGGTAAGATTTTCTCCCGTTATATAAAGCATCATATTTTTATTTCTTAATAGTATATTCAGTCAGTTGAGTGTGCGTGTGTGTATGCAGAATGTTTGATCAAACATCCTCTTTACTTGAAATGTCAATCACTGTATATATAAAAATTACATATATAAAACGTATAAAATATAAACAAACATATATAAATATACACATACATACACACACACACATATATATATATATATATATATATATTATATAAAAATACATATATAAGACTAAGTCTTTCGGCTTTTCCTAGTTAGGGGTCGCCACAGCAGAATTCCGGTCCGCTAATGATTGGTAGTGGATTTTATGGTGCTGAGTTTCAGCCCGACACCCAACCTTCAAAGAAGGCACACCCATTCACGCATGCACCTACCTACCATACCCTGATATAATCCTCATTATGAAATTATAAACTCAAGTGACATCATAAAATACAACAAAAAAATTACAAGTGACTTAAGAACTGTTGTAGAAAACCATCCACAAAACAGACTTTGTATGTTTAGTGCAGCAAGTTCAAGCCAAAAGGACATCAAGGAAAACTGACTCCTTAAAAGAGATACTAAACATTTTACCTTCCATCCATTTAACTTTTCTTTAAACAAGTTCAGTTTCAATGAAAACCAATAAAGAATAGGAATTTGTATGCCAGATCCTTGGAATTATTTCAATAAGTAACTTATTCCTTAAACTTGTGTTATGATCAACATAAAAGCTGGCATTTATACATCTCTGGATGTGATAGTTAGTTGATAAATGAAGATTAAATATTGCTTGTAACATTTCATCTTTATATACAATGATAGTGCGGTGTCTGTGTCTTTAATGAAAAGTAAAGAAATGTAATTTTAGTATCACTCTGAATAACTTAAATCTCTAACTATCCTCTTAGTAATTTATATCGACTCCTGAACTCAACGTTTGTAATACACTTGGAAAATAAGAAACAACAGTACAAACCGCTGCTGACACTCGTATTAGGGACGGAACTAGACAAACACAGTCCACAAAAGAACGCTGTAATCCACAAAGCAGTATTGTTGTAATGGTTCTCCAACTTGAAATGTAAAATAGCATACAAAAATAGCTCACAAAAACTGTTTGGTAGTTTAAAATTTAATCACCATACAAAATATAAAAGTTAAGCGCTTTCACTCGTACACCACGAGCTTCCTCAGAACAGTCTAAATAACCTGTCATTCATTTTTAAATACACCACATTGGCGCCAAAACAGTAATGTCCTTAAAGCTACAGTGCTTGTTCCCTAATTGTAAATTAAATACCAATGTAATAAAAATATTACTATTACATACAAAAAACATATTAAGTTGAAATTATAAAAGTGTAAAGTTGTGTACAGTTATATATATGTATATACCTAGAACTTAGCCATATATCAAACCAACATTGAATATATATTAAAACATTTTGCTAACATGTTATCACTCAAAATCTATAAATGGGTCCACTTGCATGTGTCCATCCATGCATAGTATAATTAATAATACTTTGCTGATGTATTACAAAATCTAAAAATATAAAAATGTAAAATATATAAAACTAAGCCCTTCATCAACTTTTTATCATCAATAATGGCTTAACAGTAATATAATCATTTATTCCGCACGTCATTGCATCAGTATAAATTTGCCACCAATATTCCCTATATGCCAGTGTATTTCTTATATTGCCCTCTGGGATTTATCTTAACTCTTTCTAAGATTGCGAACTTGAAAGAATGTTTAGTGCCTACTGCACTGATATGTTTATATAAGGCATTTTCACATCTTTGGTTCTAATACTATAAATATGTGAGTAAATCCTTTTCCTAATGTCTCTCAGTCCTGCCTATATAATAGGCAGGACAAACATTAGCTATATATATAATCATACTAGTTTTACAATTGCCTTGTGTAGGTCTAATTGTAGTATTATTTACATTCTCCAAAGAAAAAACCTTATCTTCGCAAATGTATTTACATTGTCCGCATGCTCCACATTTATTGGTATGTTTCTCTTTTACTTGTGTATGACAATTTTCTAATATGTATTTCAGATTCTTCCCCATTTTGTAGACAAAGTGTGGTTTAGATCCCAAACTTTTCATCTACTATGAGGGAGAGATTTTCAAGCAGACCAGAGGGGTAGCTATGGGGGCAGCTTGTGCCCCCATATATGCCAATTTGGTTTTATTGGATTGGGAAGAGAATTTCATCTTTAGTAGCCAATATTTTGTGAACATCAGCTACTATTCCCGATTCCTAGATGACATATACATCTTGTGGAAAGGTGATTCTCATTCCTTTCTTGCCTTTGTCCAGTATCTGAATGAATCCAGTGACTTCTTGAAATTCACTTATGAGTGCAGGATACCCTTGTCTCATTAGAAGGTGAATATTTCAAATCAAAGATTAATAGGAAAACCACCTTTTCCAACTCTTATCTGGACTACAATAGCAACCACCCCAAGAAACTCAAATACAACATCTATAAAGGGCAAGTAATTAGGGCATTGAGAATGACATCTGATAGAAAGGACACAGAAGAAGAGTTGAAATTCATCACTGGATTATTCAGAGAGGGATATGATGAGCATTATGATGAATGATACAGGAATATACATTCTCTTTAGGACTTAAATATGCAGGTAGTGAGACTACGTTGGGAATAGATGGAAGCACTACTAAAGGGAATGATATACCTTTCAAGAGAGCATGTATAGTACAATATGGTCCGTTCTCATGCCAAGTGAAAAATATACTAACTAATAATTGGCAAATTATTTTAATGGATGATGACGCACAAAAAATTTTGGGATCTAAACCACACTTTGTCTACAAAATGGGGAAGAATCTGAAATACATATTAGAAAATTGTCATACACAAGTAACCGCAAAAGAGAAACATACCAATAAATGTGGAGCATGCGGACAATGTAAATACATTTGCGAAGATAAGGTTTTTTCTTTGGAGAATGTAAATAATACTACAATTAGACCTACACAAGGCAATTGTAAAACTAGTATGATTATATATATAGCTAAGTGTAATGTTTGTCCTGCATATTACATAGGCAGGACTGAGAGACAATTTAGGAAAAGGATTTACTCACATATTTATAGTATTAGAACCAAAGATGTGAAAAATGCCTTATATAAACATATCAGTGCAGTAGGCACTGAACATTCTTTCAAGTTCGCAATCTTAGAAAGAGTTAAGATAAATCCCAGAGGGGGCAATATAAGAAATACACTGGCATATAGGGAATATTGGTGGCAAATTTATACTGATGCAATGACGTGGCCCGGAATAAATGATTATATTACTGTTAAGCCATTATTGATGATAAAAAGTTGATGAAGGGCTTAGTTTTATATATTTTTACATTTTTATATTTTTTAGACTTTGTAATACATCAGCAAAGTATTATTAATTATACTATGCATGGATGGACACATGCAAGTGGACCCATTTTATAGATTTTGAGTGATAACATGTTAGCAAAATGTTTTTTAATATATATTCAATGTTGGTTTGATATATGGCGAAGTTCTAGGTATATACATATATATAACTGTACACAACTTTACACTTTTTATAATTTCAACTTAATATGTTTTTTGTATGTAATAGTAATATTTTTATTACATTGGTATTTAATTTACAATTAGGGAACAAGCACTGTAGCTTTAAGGACATTACTGTTTTGGCGCCAATGTGGTGTATTTAAAAATGAATGACAGGTTATTTAGACTGTTCTGAGGAAGCTCGTGGTGTACGAGTGAAAGCGCTTAACGTTTATATTTTGTATGGTGATTAAATTTTAAACTACCAAACAGTTTTTGTGAGCGAAGATTTTTTGTGGCGTTCATTTTACGATTTCAAGTTGGAGAACCATTACAACAATACTGCTTTGTGGATTACAGCGTTCTTTTGTGGACTGTGTTTATCTAGTTCCGTCCCTAATACGAGTGTCAGCAGCGGTTAGTAATTTATATCTGAACACTCAATTCTGTTAAGCTGGTTCCTGGGATAGAATCTATCTTGCAGTCATCAGCATACTTGGTATTCCAGCTAAAGAGTTAACTTGGCTGTTAGAAAGCACCTAAGTTATATAGCAAAGGCTCAAACACTGACCCTTGAGCTACATCTGGTACTATAGGTAAATAATCAGGCAGAGTACACTGAATTGAAACCTGTTTCATCCAGCCAATTAGCCATCTGTAAAACCTGTTGATCAGACAGGGATTATATTTATAATTTTGTCATACTACATATATTGATGAGTGAGGAAGACTACCAAATATATTATACATCTATAAAGACAGATAGAGAGATAGATAGATATACACATACTTACTACTCCTGCACAAAGACCTTGATCAATTGCCAAAGTTAGTCATAAAATTCTACCAGTTTAGTGAGAATGGATTTGCTCAAGGTGAAATTATGAACCCATGTTAATATAGATCATTAGTAGTAGAGTTGTTTTGGGGAGGGGTCTAACAGAAGATCAAGTAGGAATCTTACAGCATTTACAAATTAAGGATGCCAAACTAATTGGTCTATAACTGGTCATTTCTAAATTACGGTTCCTTTTACAAATTAGGATGATTACTGATCTATTCCAATAATCAGGACAATTAAATTTTTCAGTAGTTTTTTAAAACTTTTGCATATATGTATAAGATAGAGCATTGCTCCTTTTGAATACTACAAAAAAAAAGTAATACTAGGAATATTATCAGAACTCAAAAGATTTAGTAGAGCCAGTCCTTCAGGGAATTGATCAGGACATCCAGTATTATTAATGGACATGAACTGCAATCTGTAAGTACATGTAGTGTAGGGACCTTATTTAATAAACTTCTCAGTGTCTGAGAAGTAGACGTTAAATGCATTAAACATCTCGAGTCAGTGATGACTTTCCCATTTAATGAAATCGTTATTGTTCAGTTCCTAGTTTTGGTGTGGAAATTAACATATTTGTAAAACATTTTCTTGTTGACTGTGTTACTTTACCAACTTTGTCTCAAAATTAAGTTTGCTTTGTCTTAATTCTAACTTTATTTATATAATTATTTACTGATATTTTGTCCCAAGCAGGACGACTCCATTTAAACTTTTGAAAGTTTCTTTTTACTATGCAGTTTGCATAGGTTTGCTCCCTACCAGAAACGTAATTTGCTTTTGCTTGGAAGGTGATATATGAAGATGTGGTTTCAATGGAGTTGTGAAATATCAAATAAAATTCTATCCATCAAGCATCAGCTTCAGTTACTTCTTTCTGAAACCAAGTTACTTTAATAAGGGAATCCAAAATAACTGCATAATTTACTTTATTGTAGTCAAATCTTTTCCCAGCAGATGATGTTTTAGCACAATCCAGATGAATATTAAACAAAATTAAGTAGTGATCAGAGTTATTAGTAACAAATTAAAATGTTAGTTGGCACTTACAATTAGTTATTATAGCCAAAAAGCTATTTCCACTAGCTGGTTCCTTTACCATTTGTGTGAGATTATGTAACAGGACAATGAAATGAAAATTTGTTACTTCCTAATTCATGCAGCTATAATGTTCAATATAAAGATGGTCAAAGATTCTGGATGCAACCACATTATTTATTAAAACAGTATCATGATACAGAATATCTCAGTATAGAGAGATTCAACCATTTGCAGAGTAATGAGTTTTTTTTATATCTTCCTAACAAGAAAAGACTAAGTTCATGCAAAGTTTAAGGCTGTCATAACTATGATAATATTCATTTTTGCACATTCTCAAGGCTGTACAGAGTAAATACTGCAAAATTTGTGAAAATGAGGACAAGTCAACAAATTTATATGGTTTTATCTAGATATGCTTTGTGTGTTTACTTTAAACAGGCTTATCTCATGCAAGGAACTGGATACATAAACTGTGTAATGTCTACATAGAAGAAAACATTTACCATCTGCTTGTTAATGTCTTAAAAAGGCCAAGATGAACTTTGTGAAAAGAATTACATTAGAGCTACTACAGCAGCTTAAACTAAAATCTTCAGAAATTGAGACAATCACTACAACAATGTATAAAACATTTCTATTTAGTATTACTATCAGAAAAGTAACTATTCCAGTCAATTCAAGGGCAATTCAGGTCACCTACAAAAATCATAACGAACATAAAGGGAAAAAGCTAATGATGAGATGTCTTTAATACTAGATAATGACACATCCTTCAGCTTTTATCCCTCCTGCAGAAAGAGAAAAATGTGACTCAACTTTGTGAGTAAAGAATAAAGGGAGCTACTAACACTACACAACGTGTAAGCTGTGAAAGGGAGATTGCTTTATTTGCCAAGGGGCCTACTATTAATAAATTAGCTTTGTTGTATACAGAGCACAGACTTACAGACTTAGTCTAAAGCACCTGTTTCAGACTATGGGGCACTTAGAAATGCACCTCAGGGCTTAAACACAGATATAAACAGTAAAATCATTTCTCCAATCCCATCTATCTCTTCTTTACTATACCCAGAAGTCACCATCATCACAAGGATGGTATTAAAACATGCGCACAAGGATCTCACAAATTATCACAAGTTACTACTAGCCCAGTAGAAAGGAAGTTCAACAGAAGAGCCTTAGGGGGCCAAACTTCTCTCTCCATTTTAAACAACAAGAAGTGATTAGGATGACACACTATTACCTCCTTGTACATCCTCACTAGTTTGAAATAACAATACTGAATCATTTTATGATCATGATTTATCAGTTATTAATAATGACCCTAACAATACTACCTGCAATTCTGATTAATAGAGACAGTGACCTCCTACAGAGGTTACACTTGTCAGGTATTTATAAGAAAGTTAGCATCAAGTCCAACAAGGTAGAAAATACTTGTGAAATCTTAGCTGTGATAGACTCAGTAACTGAAACTTTTTTCAACAGCCAAGAGCCTATCGTTTTTGTTTACTGAAAAATTACTTTGCACTTGGCTAGAATGCCTAAGCCTCTGATATTCCAATGTGTACACACTACTTAATTATCTATTTTTAAATAAAGTTTTATATATATATATATATATATATATATATATATATATATATATATATATACACACACACACAAATATACATACATATGCACTCACACATTATATACACATTAATTAAAAGTGGTTGAATGGAAGTTTGCCCCCACCATCCTTTACCACCTTCCTAATGAGAGCAAAACCTAACCATGACCAGATCCATGCCTCTAATCCCGACCTTACATGTAACCTTAATGCTACCTCTACACAAGCACAGCACTAAATCTGTCCCCTATCCTAGCGGCTCCATTTGCTCCAGCTTGCAAACACTTGCTCACAAACTCTCTCCCACTCATTATGTTAAAACTTTCAGTATATCCAAAAGTTTTATTTAAAAACCCAAACCCAGACCTACTTTACACGCCGTACCAAAATCCAGTAGCACCACCAAGGAATGCTCCAGTACACAAATTAGAAGAAAAGAAAAAAGGAGCATAAAACCATAGATATAAAACTGGAACTTAAATACACCAAAAACAAGAACAGGATACTTTACACGCATGCACTTACTCTCCCTCATTTCAATATCTCCACCACTCGATATATACAGCTTTTGACATTTTCCACGCACTTCACTCTTCTGATAAGCCAACAATTTGGCAGACTGAAGTTCACTAATCTCTATATCTATAATTTATCTCTCTCTCTCCGTATCTATCTATCTATATATATATATATATATATATATATATATATATATATATGTGTGTGTGTGTGTGTGTGTGTGTGTGTGTGTGTATGTGTGTATATATATATATATATATATATGTGTGTGTGTGTGTGTGTGTGTGTGTGTGTATATATATATATATATATATATATATATATATATATATATATATATATGTGTGTGTGTGTGTGTGTGTGTATATATATATATATATATATATATATATATGTGTGTGTGTGTGTGTGTGTGTGTGTGTGTGTGTGTGTGTGTGTGTGTGTGTGTGTATATATATATATATGTGTGTGTGTGTGTGTATATATATATATATATATATATGTGTGTGTGTAGATATATATATATATATATATATATATATATATATACATACACACACACAGACAGACACACACACACACACACACACACACACACACACACATGCAAACAAATTTCGGTAAAAGTAGCACCTTTCTGAGGGCAGTAACTGTCATTTACTAAGAACTTAATATGTCATTAGCAACAATTTGAAAGTAAAAAATGAGTTTAGTCTAACTGTAAGCATCAGTATGTACTGTGTTTTATGACAATATTGTGTAATATTATAGATGAGACACAGGAATGTAACAGTTCAGGGACTAAGGACTACATGTAGATACATTTCTCAAGGACAGCTAGTACTGTCATATCCTGATATGACTGTCTCCAATTACTGTGTAGAACAGTCATGCCAGCACAAATAGTTTAGACATAGTAATGGCAGAAGCATTTCTTTTTGATGCAGAGACATAGTCCAAATATAGGAATCACAAAGAAAAGACTTTCAAGTAACTGGAGTTTCTAGTCTGGAACTTCATTTTCCAAAGTGCTTTTTATTTTATACTTGAAGGAAAAAGACTGAATTTGCCTCCAGTTTACTGTTTTTCATATGCTTATACCCACATTCTAAACAGAAGGCTGAACTGTTTGCTTTCTTTGGAAAGATTCCTGTTTTATTGAATATGCAGGGAAATGTGGAAGCACATACCATCTGCAGTAATGACACCAGGGAAAAAATAAAGCTACCAAATCAAATGGCAAACAAGAAAAGATGCTACATATTTTTAAAACATCTCTATTAAATCATAAACCACATAATGACATAGATACGCATACATTAATAGAAAAAAAAACATGGCGGCATTTTCATTATTTTCGAGCAGTATTCGTATATATTCTTTAACAATTATCATTCACTCTAACATTACATAAATCCTGCCTTTCCATAAACCTCACTCATCCTATAACCTATGAACCTATCCTCCTGAACAATATTCTGCATATATTGTTCCTAAAAATTCCATTTATTTCTATATAATTTGCTCCTTGACTTTTCTAAAGATTCCGCATCCAGTTCTTTTATCTCCTTCACAGCACTGAGCACTTCAATTACAGTTTATTGAAAGAGCAAAGTCAAAGCTGACCCTTTCAGCAGTGGAATTAAAAGAACTTCCCTATCTTTTGCAGGATTTTGTTGAATGAATGGCTAAAGATTACCATAGTGAGTATTTCTTTGTCTGACATTGCTATAACAACTTTCCCACAAAAGCTGGAATTTCCACCTCTGAATATATGTTAATATAAACGAAAGATAAACTGAACACTCAAGGTAAAGAAATTACCAAGACAATTGAGAAAATACTGGAACTGGAAGGAAGAAGCAATAGTAATAATATTCTACTATGAGGTCTTCCAGAAAATTAACTCTGCAGCCCTCATAGCAACTGCAAGGAAAGTACTGTTTTATTTGCTCTGGAGATCAAAGCGCGAGAACCGTCTTGAAAGAGACCATCAAGTGTTTAGGATTTCTGAAGTATCACCCATGCCTAGACAGATTGACATTAAAAGGAAACTTCCATAATACACCATCTACTATCAAAATTGCAAACTCCCAAACAGTTTTACATGGAAGGACTAAAAATTAAGATTTCTAGCTGATACTCAACTTAAATATTAACATACAAGACAAAAAAACTGACTCCTATCTGTAAAAGTTTAGTTAAAATGAGAATCACACCCACAAACTGAAAGAAACATGTTTATTTCATCATGGATTGATGTTTGTTAAATTTTAATGCTACTTTTGCCCTCTATATACTTTTTTGTGTTTTAAACTATAATTCCAGAGTCTGCCCACATGGGGTACACCATCATGATTTTTTTTAGTCTACATCTAGGTATCCCACAATGCAGTGTTTGGCTTTCAAATATTACATCATAGCCCTTAAACTCCTGTCAATGCACATACTTTACATGTGTTTTCATATATACCCCGCTTTCTTTTAGTCAGTCGGGTTTAATTACCATTTCTTGCTTTTCAATGACTACTTAAAGGACAAACGGGGATAATCACACAGAACAGTATTCTCAGTGTCCGTTACTTCTTTTTCTTTCTCAAGGGGCCAATTTCCTTTCTTTTGTTATGCCCGAGCTGTAGTCCTTAAACTCAACTCCCCTCCCCCTAAACATCTTCCTTTCATATCTGTCAAAGTGGCAAAGGTAATTTGAGTTGTTTGCTGCTGTGATTGATAACTCACAGCAGGAGACAAAGTTCATGCACTGTTGCCTTGTACTATCCACTTACTTACATTGGGGCACTTATTTTTGCTGCACCATAGCCTATTTCTGTCCTCAAATTTTAATCCTAACTACCTAAAAATTGGCGACATTTGACAAACCTTCCAAATTCATTTTTCAGGGATTCCTGAGAAAGCAAAATTCTTAAATAATTGTGTCACAAAGGCCATAAAAAATAAAAAAAAAATGTTTTTATATAGCACTGTGATACACTTAAAATAAGACTTTTTGCATCAACTTGCATTTTTGAAACAACAGTAATGCAAGAGTAAACTATCACATTATTATCATCATTTATTATCTGAGAAGTTATGAGGGACATGTTAAAAGTAAGATTAAAAATATCATGAGCATTCTACAAAACCAAGGACATTTGAGATGTATGGTCTTTGGCCATTTATCTTATTGTACTGTTGTCTGAATTTTCTCTCTACAACTTGTCTCTTGCAACTGGAAGATTTATCCAGGTTATCTGCAGTAATTTTCTTAAACAAGTAAGTAAATCACTGTTAATGCATCTTCTCCAATTTATTTTTCACACATTGTAACTCAGTATGCAGCTCCCATTTCATTGTTTTCTTTATGATTCCAGTCACTTCAGTTTTCATTCCTCTTTATAAATCCATCCCACATATTACTATTTATTGTGTTTATGTAAATATGTTTATTCCCTTCCTTTTTTAATTCCAAGATACTAGCATTGGTGTTTCTTAAAACTCCCATGCCACTTATTACAATGAAAGTAAAGTTGTTTACTATAAAGACAACCAGGTTCATATCCCTGCATCTAAAGAATATAAAAATGTCAGAAAAGGTTAAAAAAAATAATCTGGTTATATGGGGAGGCTGTGATGAGGAACCAGGGGTGGAGACACTGTGGGATGTGTATGGGAGAGGTGCAGTGGGAACCATGGGGTTGTGTGTCATGGAACCCTTTACCTAAGGCACCATTTCACATTTACCTAACTTTTTTGTCAAGCAAGACCTTTCTGCTGCTGTGGAGTCTAGGGTACTTTTAGAACTAATGGAAATTGCTCTTTACAACAATTGCATTAATTTTGAGGGAGAATTCTATAAGCAAATAAGTGGGGTAGCAATGCATGACACTATATTCCATTGTGTTGGATTATTTGTTTTCATATATGGAAGCTTCTGGGGTGCAGTCTGTTTCAGGTATAGCAGAATCTGACTCCAATAAGAAAAAGAAAGATATTGGCCTGCTTACTGGAGAACTTACTCAACTAGTGCTACTATTGTTGGCTGATTTAAGGGAAAGCAGAACCAGTGAAACTGTTTTGATGTTGGCAGGCAACCAGGCAGCTCTTATGATGAAAGAACGGGAGGTGGAATATACATAGAAGATTCAGGTTCCAGTTTCACTTCAGGAGACTATGTGGCTGTTAGTTTATAATGAATTCCTCAACAACTTTGTACATCAATGTATGAATGGACTGGCATGGGGTAACAATAATTACTATCAGAGAAGGAGCAAGGCCAAAGGAAAAATGGACTTTTAAAGACAAAAATGATATTTTGAAAAAAAAAAAAAACTAATGGCAGTTCCCATATGGCTGATTGGGCTGCGTGGTTGAAAAATAAAGATTTTTCTTTTCAAAGTTCTGTTAATAGTATGACTGAAAATAATGCTTCTTACCAGGACCTTATTAATTTTTTTTTTTATGATTTAATATTCAAATATAAATTGATGCAAATTGATAATTAGTATCTAAAAGAATGCCTAAAGGAGAACATAGTCCCAAAAGGTTTGAGGGTGTAAATACCCCAATAATGTAATTGAAGGGTCAGAGTTCTATAATGAATTACTAAAGATTTTTGATGAGTGTAGTTTTGGGATTATAGAAGTTATTATTAAAAAAAATCAAACACAAATGGAAAGTATATTTTAAGAAATAGAGTTGATAAATAACTAATAATCTGCTGTTTGTGATAGAAGAGGAAAGAAACAAGTATTATAACATTAAGCATAAGATTGATGAAAAAATTAAGTATCTTATTAAAAGGAGAAGTAAAAATATGATATTGATATTAATGAATATAAGGACCATAGAAGTTACATTAGGTCAAGAGATGGGAATGGAGAGAGGAAAACTGTGTATTATACTAATGACTATAGAGGGAGACATAAGAGGGGGGGCAGATGAGAATAGAAGAAAGCAAACTACTTTTGATCATCACGTAAATTAGAAGTTAAGATTAAATCCACCCTTGAGAAGGTCAGACAGAATAAAAAATAAAACAAAAGTTTTTTTTCAATATAACTCCCACAGGCAGGAACCTTTTAGAACAAAAATGTTAAGATGCAGGTATTGCTAAAAATAAAAGCATTGTGTGTGATGAAAACATAAACATTACTACAATGGACAGTCACACATACTTTTACAAAAACTACAAGATTTTTAATTATAGAAGTATTGTTTTAAAAAGACATGTTTTAACTTGTTTATAAAAGATTTTAAGGTTGTGCCAAATAAGAGCTATGACGTTAATAAATTAATTATAGATCTCAAGATGTTTACCAGGAAGGAAAATTTAGAATACATGTTTACATCCGCAATTAAAAAAAAACTTTGAATCCATTGTGGAAAAAGAAATTAGGAGCGTCAGTAGCAAGAAAAAGATGGGTTTCAACCTTTCTTATAGTGAGAGAAAATTGTTATAAGAGTTGAGGAATGATAATAATATAAGGGTTATGAAGCCAGATAAGGGAGAGGGATGGTTATAATGGATCATATCATATATATGTTGACAAAATGATGGATTTACTGTGTAATAGTAATAAACATGAAAGGGTGTCTAAAATGGAATTAATATTGAGTATAGTAAAACAGACTGTGCCTTATATGATATGTTAATGGAAGATTTGATTGATATAGGAACTTATAATTATTTGAAAACTGACAAACCTGTTATCCCAACTATTTTGTGAATCCCGAAAGTACATAAAAGTACTGATGAACCACCTTTAAGACCCATAGTAACTGCCAAGATGCAGTCTATATGTATTTGTATAGACACAAAGTTAAAGAAAGTACGGACTGAATATGATGGTATCATTAAAGATTCATAGGATTTCCTTAGGATAATAGACAGGAGACAGTATAATTCTATTATTTTGGTTACCATAGACATTACAGACCTTTTTTTCATCTATACCCCACAAACAGGATTTAAAATGGTTTGAAGAAAATTTGGTAGAGCTGGATACGTTTGATTTTAGAGAATTTAGGGTACTTTTAGAACTAATGGAAATGGCTCTTTATAAAATTGTATTTATTTTGAGGGAGAATTCTATAAGCAAATAAGTGGGGTAGCAACGGGGGCTAGTTGTGCTCCCAACTACGCTAATCTTGTATTAAAAGTTTGGGAACACAAATACATCTTTAATTCCTCTTAGGTACAATACTGGACTTTATATAAGAAATTTTTAGAGGATATTTGTATTTGTTGGAATGATAGTGAAAACAAGCTTATGGAGTTTTTGAATTATATATAACATACTATGGATTTTCTTAGGATTTATCTACAATATTAATAGGTCAAAAGTACACTTTTTTGGATGTGACTATACATTTAGTGGATGAGCTACAAAAACTGAAATCTACTATATATAGGGGAGAGACATTTTCTAACTCCTATTTGTTCTACATGAGTTCACACCCTTATAAACAGAGGAGGAGTATTTTAAAAGAGCAATTTATTAGAGCTTCAAGAACGACCTCGGACGATGAGGCTTTTATGAAGAATGTAACAAAATTAAGGATGTGTTTATAAACAGGAAGTATCCAGAAGAATTAGTAGATGAAGTGATTAGAGATGTAAGAGAGGCAAGAAAGGGCAAATATTTTCCAATTTTGTGTGGTGGCAATAGGAAGAGATGAATCTATGTATAATAGTACAGGCTTCCCCCACAAATAAGGAAAATGTGGACTACAATGGAGCATTTTGTGAGAATTTTAGTTGTTGTTTGTCTTTCAGCTTTTCCCGGTAAGGGGTCACCACAGCGGTACTCCAGTCCGCTAATGATTGGCAGTAGATTTTTACGAAATGCCGAGGTGCCAGCTCGACGCCCAACCTTCAATGAAGGCACACCCATTTAGCACACATGTCTTTCGAATGCTACTCAACCGCGGGGAGGACATGCAGACTCCACACAGAAGGCACTCCCAAGCCCAGCCGAGAATCGAATGGGAGAACCTCTTGCTGCGAGGTAACAACGCTACCGCCATACCACAGAATTTTAGTAAAGACATGAATGTTTTTAAAATTGTTATTAATAAATATTGGGATTTATTTCAGAGATATGAACACTGAATGTTTTCAAAGGACCAATTAGATTTAGTTATAGAAAGGGCCATAACATTAAGAATATTTTGGAAAATAAGTCTAGAATTAATTTAAATAGGAAGGGGAAGGTTGGAACATTTAAGTGTGGTAAATGTAGACAATGTACTTATGTAATATTAGCAACATTTATATCCCTAGTAGGGACTGGTTTTTGAAAGTTAGTATGTTTTATAACTGTGATAGTAAGGGAATGATATATTTATCTTTTTGTGTGATATGCAAATCGTTTTATGTGGAGAAAATGGAAAGGGCCCTAAAACAAAGAATATATGAACACATATATGACATCAATACCAGTAATAGTAATAATGCCTTATGCACATACGTTATCATGCAAAATGCTAAATTTTCATTTTTTGTGTGAGAAGTGGTTACCCAGGATCTTAGGGGGAGGGGGGTTATGGAAAGAAAAAAATAGAGTATAGGGAATTATACTGGCAATTAGTGTTGCAAGCCAATGAGCCTCTTGGTTTAAATGAGAATATTTTTTAAAGTTGAGAGCCACAAGGCTGTAGATGTATGGGTGGAATGTCTATTGTCATACACACACACACACACATATATATATATATATATATATATATATATATATATATATATATACACTTTGGTGGGTTTTTAAATGATGGTTTTATTTAACAAGTTTTAACAGTAAAACATTTTATTATATGGTAGTAATGATTTTAACATAGCATGACTTATTTTTATAAGCTTTTAAGTTTCCTAGGTCATGAATTGGTTATTTATTATGGAAATGCATGTAAATACACGTTCATGCCATTAGGTGGGTGTAGAGAATAGGATTAAACCTTTTTACATAGTTAATATTACACATATGTTTTTTTAGGGTGATCTTTAGGGAAATTTTCATATTTGCTCACAAATACATGCTCGATACCACCTGTATGTTCTTTTATTCATTAGGGATATGAGGGTAACAAATAATAATTAATTCATCATTTGACTATTACATATGTTGCACAGCAGGTTTTCATTATGTAATGTATATATTTTTTTTTTTACAAGAAAAATTGTGCTGTTTCTTGCTGGGTTGGAATGTAGGCACTTTAAGGCATTCCTTTATAGTTATTCACATACATATTTCTTTAGTCATTTTGCATTTTAATACATTGAGTTTTCAATATATTGTCTTAAAATATATACGTTTCAATGTAAAGCAGTTTTTCTATGGTATCAGGTGTTTTTACCTAGTAAATGATTGTGTTTAGGCAGTTTATGGAGTGTTAATTACCATGTATATTTAAGGATAACATCTGGTTGAGTATTTGTGTCTGAAGAAGTCCCAACACAGGGGGACGAAAAACATGGTGATTTGTTAAGGGTTTAATTTTATTTTATTTCTCTTTGTGGTGTGCTTTCATCGTTCATATTAAAGACTGGTTCATTTATTGCTGCTTATTGGTGTTTGAGTGGTTAACTACACCCCTAGAGCATTTGCATTTTTTGGATTTTTTTTGAACTATCTGTCAATAATAATCAGAAGCTGTAATTCATCAGCATTTCCCCTGAAAGTTGTGTCACTTTCATAATGAGTAAAATGCTAGTCTGTGAATCATGTGTACAATGTGATATCGTTATTACTGGTAATCCAATACAGAGCTGCGCAGTAGTATGCATGCTAGTGCAAGTCACCAGCATGACCTCAAGGCCACAAGATGTAAGAGGTCAACATATGCAGCAAGCAGAACTAAGTCACAGGGGCATGGCAGCAAATTAAAGTGATTCATAGGCATTCAGTTTGATCTTATTTGCCTAGATGTAATGCAAATTATTTATTTATTGACCAGGAAAGTCCAACTGGGGAAGGAACGCATTTTCAGCAGAGGCCCACGGAGAAAAGCTCCACACAAATACAGACAGTTTTAGATTTTACAGTTGTGTGCACACTTTACATGCAATTATAGACTTAATACAATTTATTATGTGGATAGATAATTTACAGTCAAAAATGCAGTCAAAGATTCTAGACATAATTATACATACTAGAAGGGCAGATTAAGTCATCATGAGGATAATAAGCTGTAGATTTTCTTCATAGGATATAAAGAGTATAATTCTTAAGTAAGGGTAGTAAGATAGTTAAGGATAATAGTATATGTACTGATATAGAAAGAAGTGGTGAAAGGATTAGGATGGTAAGTACAAGTAGATATTGTATGGGATATAGGAGTATAGTAAGATTCAGTGAGAAGAGAATGTTTCTGAAGTGGATTAAGAAAGCTGGAAAGATGAAAGCAGGAACTAGATAAAAAGATAGGGAAGGGAGTAGGAGATGAGGGGTACAGGAGAAGCAGTAGGACAGGAAAAAGATGGCGTCTATTAGATAGTAGAGAAATGGGAATTAAGTGCGTTAGTTTTTAGTTAAGGAGCAAGGGCAGATATGAATGCTAAGTAATTTTTAGTGCAAGTTTAAAGGTCTTAAAAGTATCTAAGATACTGATATTTGGGGTAGAGCATTCCATAGTGTAAAGGAGTAGAGGCTATGAGCAGCTTTTGTTGTTTATTTGTGGAACAGATGATGATGATGATGGCAAGTATGATGTTGTGTCATTTTAACAGTGCACCACCACTTTGTACAACAAGTCATGCAATTTGTAAACTATCAGACATCTGGGTGGCAGCATTAGGAGACTTGGAAGTAATGTCTTGGCATAAAGACAGATCTGAGAAAGTACACAGTACTCTGAAAAAGTGTGGCAAGCTGTTTTTATCATCACTTCTATGACTGAACACCATTACACTGGAACTCAGAATAGGCTAAGCAAATAAAGATGCAGACATCAACTGTTCACTATTTGTAGATTGTGAAGACAGCAGTGTTACCCAGAATTTTAGGATTTCATGACTACCTGCACCTGTACGTTCTTGTCACAATTATAAGCACAGCAATCTAATATATCTATATATATATATATATATATATATATAGATATATATATATATATATATATATATATATGGATTCACTTTATAACCTTGAAATGCTGAAATATCAAATTTCAGTATTTCGACACTATAAAACCGAATCCACAAAACACCAACAAACAAAAACCGCGAAACCACATAACCGAAAACACCGCACACACTACACTAAACATACAACACAACACCCACATCACAACATAAACAAAAAAAAACACACATACACAACTCACACACACATAAGAGGGCAAGCCCCCAGCACCCCCTACTTATATATATTAACTCCGAGATCGCACAAACACAACACAAAAGCTCACTCACACACGCACATTCTCCAATCCCACACACACACACTAACTCCCACTCAAAACCCTTACAAAACACTCACTTACCTGACATAACACCTACATCCACACACAGCACCACGCACAACCAAAACACAAACCCGGACATTACGTAGCGCAACTTCATAACCGCAAATTCGACATAGATTCGACATATGTGAAATTCGCAATTATGAAT